>NW_010144200.1:72247-80037 GCF_000699245.1 Pterocles gutturalis
CTGGTGTTTTACTTGGGCACCCATGCTGACCATCCAAGAGAATTTCAAAGGATCACAAGAAATATCCACCTGTAGATCTGTTATTAAGACCTAAACTTTCTAGTGTCTGTTTTTCTTACCAGTCTGAAATGCTATCAAAGAGCAAAATTATGTCTGTTAAGTCTTGTTGGCTTCACTACAGGAATATCTTCTGAGTAATAGCTGGAGAAAATACTTTATTGACACAAAGAGACTTTTTCTTGTAATTTTTCTTTCAGTTTGGATGGTGGTTTAGATGGGGAAAGAACTAACAATTTTAAAATAGTAACATCATAAAAAATAACTGGATAACTGGGATATTGTAGACTGAAAAAAACTTTTTTTTTAGTAATAAATTTAATATTACCGCATTTTAAAATTCTTCAAAAGTATGGGTCAGTGAACACAGAGAAAACAATGAACTAAAGCATACATTTAAAACAAGGATATATCACTGCCTATTGTTTGTATACAAATAAGTCATGCAGAATACGTGGCAATATGTCATGGAGGTAGCAGCTACAATTGTCATAGAAAAAGGACCAAGAAAAACATAAATGAAAAGGATAAACAACATTTTGATGTATGACATCAGTACAAAAACCTATTTACAACCACCTCTTTCCTCACCAAATTACAAGGATCTCATACTTTAAATACTCTTAATTTTTTATATGCAAGTAGTCGTGGTTGCTTGAGGAAGACAGCACAGTACAGTGTGAAAAATAGCATCCTGTGACATACTAATGGAGAGTAAATTTAGCATTTATACATTTTTTAATGAGCCATAGTTGTTTCCTGTTTTGCTCATTTCAATGTTGCATCATAGAATGTTTTATGAATGTTTTTCATAAAATAATGTGAGGCATTTTTTGTATTTTTAATAATAGTGTGCTGAATTTGGATAGTTTCATTTGCAATTTAAGTAATGCTTTGTTCTGATGAGATCTCTGGAGGTGGTTTTGACATTTAAAAGTGATGTGAAGAGATTCAAAGTGATTAAAGCTGTCAAATGTTAGCCTAATTGTGTGACTGCAATCTTTTCAGCCTCTTTCAATGAGTGTATACATTATACACGCTGCACAGCACTTCTGTTTAGATTGAGGTTTTTTATTAATGCCATCCTGATTGACAGAAATTATTGCAAGATCACAAGTGGAACTAAATTAGTTTGCCACTGCATTCAAGCAACATGCATAGCCATGAACTTTTAAGATGCAGTTATCTACTTAATGTACTTTCCCCCCCCAAAAATAAATGTTGTGGTAGTGACAGATTATATCTTTCACATTTACACAAAATCATACTAGTTTTTAAGAGTAAGAAAGGTTTGCCCATATTAAAATTGTATTAACCTTCAGTTTGTTTTCAAAATACTGCTTGACACATCGTTTACTTTAAATGTGGTTCTTAGCTAAGAAAAGTATCAGATGTACTCTAATTAATTATGCACAAGTCAGATTTTCATGACTGATATTTTATTAATATTTTGCTATGTATTCATGGAATCTGTAATAGTTCTTGATACCTTCTTGTCTATTAAAATTAAGAAAGCTTCTAAACCACTTTGATATCTTTAGATATTCGTGTCTTGGCTATCTGGACAGGCAAAACAGTAGTAGTATTCCAATCATAATTGTTTAGTGTTGGATATCTCGTGTGGTTTTTCTAAGGTAATTAGGTCCAAATGCGGTATTGCCTTCACAAGTTTGTCTTGCTACACTAATAGGAATAAAGGGTAAAAATATCACCTCAAATGAAGTGTTTCATGAGGTGGTTTTTTTATGTTGCAGAATAGTTAATGTTGCTGGTGTGCTTTAAAAACCCCTGTGTCATGACTGTTCAAGCAACCAGAATAAAATGCGCTGTGCTTGCTTATACAAAAATGGCTGGTAACATACAGCAAAATTTTGATTCTTTTAACCATAATCAGAAGTTTTCTTGTAACATTAACTGCAATGATGGTTATGTTTCTGAGGATCCTTTAAACAATGAATGAAGCATCTGCTGGCTTCCAGATTTCAAATGACCACACAAATACTGGAAACCTCAAAGCTCAGATCTCAAATACCCTGATTAGTCATGCTGCTAGAAGAGATAAGCAAACATGTAGACTCAAAAAGAAATCCAAATGAACCTTAATACTGATGATGACAGCAACAATTACTATGACAATGTTATCTCAATTGGAAATATAGTAGTGAAGGCACCACACTATAGAGAAAATATTTTAATGGGCTCCAAACTTTAGATCAAACACTCTTACAGCAAGGAAATGGCAATATTTGTTAATATCACAATTTGAAAGAAGAAAGACAAAAAAAAATCTGAAAGAAGTAAATTTTGAGTACACCAACTGCAGGGAAAAGTTGTAAAGAAGCAAAGAAATGCAGCCTACAGACATTCAGTTTTATTTACGAAGGGTTAAAGGAGGGTGGGTTGCACTTCAAATGAACATTTTGTTCATGCCTTTCTTGTAGGTAGGATGACCACAGTGAACAGGTGTAGGGGCTATCACCTCTTTAATTTTCTGCATTATTTTTATTTTTGTATTTAAAAAACCCCAGAGAGATATCTATGTAGCGTAATTCTCAGTAACACTAAGCTATGAGGTAAATAATGCCTTAAAAATTGCCCAACAACCGCTACAAACAGATAGGAGGTAAATTCTCCAAAGGAACTCTTTTTTTCCCTTGTGTTGCCCAGTTAGATTTGCTTGCAGCTTTCTCAAGCTCAGTGAATCATTGTTATCTGGGCTGCAGAGAACAGAAGAATTAACATTTGAAATGTTAATTGTTTTAGTAGCAAATTATTATATTGCTTACTCACTGATGGTGACTTATTTTCAGCCTATTTTAATGCCATGTTTTGCATTGAGGGAATATATAATTTGTGTCATTGATACCTTTGGAATGTTGTGCACTTTTCAGTCATGTTGCAGTCTCTTGACAACAGTGTTAAGAATTAATTATAATTCATAATTATAATGGTTAACAACAAAGCTCAAGTTTTGATGGCTTTAGTGTCTGATGAGGGTAAGTAGTGGAGTTGGGTGAATAATTCATAGTAAATAATTTATTCAGTGAATTTGCCAAATAATGTCTGCAAATAATTCTCTAGCTTGTTTGCAAGCAATTCATTGTGAGTATTCCCACATTTGAAATTTGAGCTCATTAGAATGGACACATGGTCTTTATAGTGTTTTTCTGCTCTCTGGTAGTAATTCTAGAACAGAGTATTTTCTTTTACAGAACTGATCATTTGCTTTTTATGAAAAGTTTCTTTAAATTTACCAGTAAGGCAATTGGCTAAAATGCCTTTACAGTAAAGATTAAATTAGAGATATTTAGATTAGTATTTTCAAAATTAATTATTTTTAAATTCTTGTTTAATTATTAGATAATTATTGCAGTTTTTAAAGAACAACTTAGTCTTTCTCATGGTTAGTGTTACTTTACAGTAGAAGCTGCAGCTGGTATTGGCTGCCTGTAACTTTGATTGGGGTGGAGAGGTGTCTGAATAATTTCAAAATTCAACATGCTGCTGTTAGATTTGATTTTATTGTGAGGCAGAAGACACATGGGACCAGTAAGCTGATGTGATTCAGCTAAGCTCAACCAAACTCTGTCCTTGATCAACACTTTAATTACCTCCTCACTCAGTTGCTTGTTATGGGGGGGTGGTTAATGAGAATATATCGGATAATGTGGAACCTCAACATAATGTAAATGGTATGAAATAAGGGATGGAGAATGTGCTAGTTTTGTCTGGGATACAGTTAATTTTCTTCATAGTAGCTAGTACCAGGCTATGTTTTGGATTTGTGCTGAGAGCAATGTTGATAACACACTGATGTTTTAGTTGTTGCCAAACAATACTTCCATTGAGCCAAGAACTTTTTCATCTTCTCATACTGCCCCTGCCTTTCTAGCTTCTTCTCTACAAGAAGCTGTGAGGAGACACAGCTGGGACAGCTGACCCAAACTGACCAAAGGGATATTCCATACCATAAGATGTGATGCTCAGTGTGTTAGCTAGGGGCAGTTGGTCGGGAGGGCAATCACTGCTCGGGGACTGGATGGGCATTGGCTAGTGGGTGGTGAGCAGTTGCATCACTTGTTTTTCTTAGGTTTTGTCTCTTTTTTGTTGTTTTCGTTACATTTATTATTATTATTAACATTATTAGCATTATTAACATTATTATTTTATTTTATTTCAATCATTAAATTGTGCTTATCTTAACCCATGAGTTTCTATACCTTTTTCCTCTGATTCTCTCCCCCATCCCGTTGGAGATAGGGGGAGGTGAGTGAGCGGCTGTGTGGTGCTTATTGCTGGCTGCAGTTAAACCATGACAGGTAGCACAGGGGACCTTTAAAATTAGACAGTTGATACTTCTAAAATTAGATAGAAAATATGTTGATAGATAAAACAACATATTTTTCAATACCTGACAATTTACAAATTTTAGCCTGTTTTAAAATTAGAAATATACTGTCTGGAGTGATAGCATTTTGACAGGTGTCTTAGAGGCCTTCTCATGGCTCTTCTCTTATTGCAATGGACCACCTCTTTCCAAAACCTTTGGGGAGAAGATTTCTTATACTTTAAGTTAGAATCTGACATTTGGGAGCAGCGAACTGCTCCCAAATTTACTTCAATGTTTTGTGGTAGATTTTTAACACGACATCCCCTCTAACTCAGAACGTTCAACATGTGTGATTTAAATCAATACTGCTGTACCTAGACTCAAGTTGAGACTTGTATTTGCCAACTGGAGGCTACACAAGACCATAGCCCTTCTTACTACCTCTCTGCACTGCCTACGTACTTTGCAAAGTACCCTTTGTCACCTGCGCCTGTCTTCAGTTCTGTGCTGCATGTTGCTCTCAGCTACTCTGGCTCACTCCTTCCAGTACTTAACAGAATTATGCTCTCCTGTATGGTCTGGGAAGTGGCTGGGGATGCTGTTCTCAGTTTCTCAGTTCACTTTAGTTTTCAGTCGCAAAAGAAGGACCTTAACAGGAAAATGGGGATGATGGCTAGAAGTAGGAAGACATTGAGTGTGTCAGAACTTCTTTCAAAATAGGGATTTCAAGCTGTTCTTGCTGACAGAGAAGAGGTGGAGATCTTAGTCCCTCTTTTTTTCAAGGGAAGGGACTGTAGGCTCTTCTCATAATGAAAAAAGAGTGAATGGCCTCTAAAAAGCAAAGATTTCCCATGTGTTCCCTAGGGCACTGTCATGATGAAATCTCTCACACAGTAGTGATTTGGCAGTAATTTGAGCTTTATTGAGAGTGTGAAGTAAATCAAAGGTTGTTAGTAGCTTTCAAGGGTTTCTGGAATAGCAATTTAATTACAGATTTGACATATTTACAAGATATTCTTGTGTGTATATATATGTATGTACAAAGCATGCAAAACACAGAACCAGACAGACAGATGAACAAATAGTCAGAACGAGGTATATGGATCCAGTGAAATATATAAGCAGGGGTGTTAGTGTATAAAAAGGCTCTCTCTTCTCCCTCTGTAAGAGAGGTAGATAGAGGAGACCAGCCTACAGTTAAAGGTTCCCACTTTTAGTCTTGGTTTAGAGTAAATACAATGCATTGGCATTCCTCAACGGGCAATGGTTGAGCTTTGAGAAGTAGAATTTCACCCAGGCCTAATGTGGCCTTTACTGGCAGGTGGTCCTGAGAGGCATCTCAGCGCAGTGAAGATGAGGGTCACAGCCTGCTGTGATCCAGGAGAGCTCAAAGGGTCTCCTTTTTGGGTCGCTATATATAGAGTCTGAGATAATTGACTTTTGTCAAGTACTTTTCCATTTTGGATAATACAATGTTCTAGTGCGTTGCACCAGTTCCCCCAGTGTATCCTCCTTAGGCACAGTTAAGAGATGATTTACATTGTTTGAGGCGAGTACCAGACACACTGAAGGTTGCTCAGTGCTCTGAAACACCACTAACAAGGGAAAAAAGGGATCAAAGATGTCAGGGAGGCACCGCAACCTTGAGTTGCCAGCTTCACGGTGCATTCCTGTCTCACTCTGTAGCCTTGGAGGTGGAGAGTCACACCAGGCACTGAGTGTCCAAGGGGAGGAGGGGGGTTGCACCACCACAGGCACCAGTAAGTCTGAGGAAGTTTCAAGACTAAATGTCATTTTTGTCTTGCTTATTCAGTAGCAGAAAAGCAGTCCACCATTAGCATGGGATGCATGTAAGCAGAAAGCCAGGCGCTTAGGTAGTCATGAGTCAATGTTTCAGCATACAATAGGTTAGCTGCTGTCTCAAATATTGTCTAGAGTAATTTTGGGAGAGTGGGAAGGAAAACTTTGTAAAGGAATAACTTGTTCAGGGTTCTCTACAACAAATGACTGTAAAAACTTTTTCAGACAAACATTTCACAGAACACAATTTGCCCTCTGAAAGTAAGCCCACTCTGCAGACTGGAATCTTGGTGTGCTGCTTAGGTGTGCTAGAAATATACACTCCAAAGTGTGTAGTAATACTACAAGAGAAGGGAATAAGAGTAGACTGAAGGGCTGGAGGGGGCGAATGAGTCTGTGAAAAGATAATATTTAACACTTATGGGTAGCATTTAATTTTCATTGCACTTCACAAACATTGACTGATTAATAATCTCACAGCAACACACTGAGTCAGGTAGTACATTTCCTTCCTATTATTATCCCCAGCTGGTGGTGGTGGGAAATGTATAGAACTAGACGGGGATGGAGGGGACACATCAAGAGCTGTCTGGATTCTCACTAGAGAATTCTTCCTTATTATTTTGATTTAAGCAAATTTTAGCTTTTGATTTCAGAGACCATAGAGTGCCTCATTAATAACATTTTGCTGGCAGTTCTTCCATTTTTTCATTTCCAATTATGAGGCAACAAGTGAGTTCTCAGTGTACGACAACAATGCCAGTCATTTGTGTTTGCAATATATCTGTTGTTTCTGTTGGTGGAGACAGGGAGAGGAAAGAGGCACTGAGAGCAGGCAGTGAGTGGTATGCTCTCAGCAGCTGTCACTGCTGTCAATTACTTGGTTTTCGTTTATAAAAGGTAATATGGGATCTTCAGCTTTTATAGTACCCAAGGAAGGCTGGTTGGTGATTATTGATTTTATTTAATCCAGGGGAGCTGCTCACACACAGACTACAGTGAGTTGTATACTTCCTGCTGTTAGCTCTCCTGCCACTTATTGTTTTCAATTATTTATAAAATCCAAGACACATCACAGAACAGTTCAGCATGGTCTCTGAGACAGGCTGCTATTACAGTGCTTCATCCATGTGCCTACCACTTTTGTAACAGGAACTGACATGAGCAAATTGCCCTAATGAGGTCTGATGCATGATGAAGGCCTGGACAGTCAAAACCTATACAAAATCTGGTATAACCATCATAAGCTGCAAATACCATGCTCATCACTTTGCCATTTAACCACCACTATGTCACTGGCTATCAGCAATTTAATATGCTCTTCTGCAAATGACTCCATCCATTTTATGTTTGTCATAGCTTCTCTAAGCATCTTGTGTGGATAACAGTATGAAGAGATATGTTTTCATCAGTGAGAGAGGCTGCTCTGAATCTCTGCTAAAAATGGTTCAGAAAAATAACAGAATTCTGCTTGTCTCCACTCAAAAGTTCTCTGAAGAAATGTCATTAAGGGCTTCAGAAGAAGATTAGTTGCAGGCAGATATTGAGAGGAGAAAAAAAATTTGAAAGAGCTTTAAGAGGAAAGAGAACCAAGAAGGCATTC
>NW_010144200.1:80068-81660 GCF_000699245.1 Pterocles gutturalis
TGGTCCTACTTGTTTCCCAATTTTTCCCTGGAGCTGTAAGTTATGAAAGAATGAGGAGCTGAGCTCCTTACCATTTCCACCCCCAGTTCTGGGGGCTAAGAGGGGGCATTACAGCTGTACTCAAAGAAGGACAAAAGATCAACAGACCTTAAAGAAGTGCCTGTGATCCCAGAGAAGGATGTTGACCGAAACTGAACTTTTATTACTCTGGAAGGGCCTAAGGTTTTCCTGTTATCTGCAAAGCTACACTAGGACAGAAAAGGAGGCAATTGCCTTTGTTCAATGAAGGGTAAGTAGAATATAAGAGAGCTGGTAAAAAAAAAAAAAAAAAAAAAAAAAGATGGGGATTAGTTAAAAAAAATCTGTTGACTGTCAAAGAGACAGAAGGCTGAAGTATTTCAGCAGGTGTTTCCAAACAAATCACTGTTTTACCGATATTGTTATAAAGCAGATTAAAGATAGTTCTAAAAATACAGGACCTAACCCAGTCTATAGGGGCCTTATGCTTTCAGATAAGATCCTAAAATCATACTGTCCACATTAGAATACTGGTATTACTAACAATGTGGTTAAAATGCTGAAAAGTGAGCACACTATAGTAGGTGTGGATTGCTACTTTCAGGAAACTTAGGATGTTTTTCACAGTTGATGCTATTAAAATATCTTCTTACAGCACATGACATATAAGTGATATATTTTGTATTTTTAACTTTCTTAGAATTGTGGTCATAACTCCATAGCTATTGATTTGATCCCCATAAAAGGTTACAGAGAAATTTTTACCACTAATTATTTTTTTAAACTTTATATATTCAGCTAATGTAGGCAAGCTCTTTAAATAGTGGTGTTGCTTTGTTTTTGTCTTAGTATGCTCCTAACAAAACCAATGCACCTTTTAACTGTATTTCTATGAAAATTACTAGAAAAGTACTTCTAAAATTTACTTTCAAAGTGTATTTACATTTTGCATCATTTTAAAAGGAATTCTTGGCTTGTTAACTCTTAAACTAGAGTTTGGATGGGAAGCAACCATAGAGAACAGTGTACAAGAATGGAAGCATGTTTACGGAAAGCTTTCTGAAGTGATCTGTCAGCTGCAGTCTCAAGTGCTTTCAGAGGTTTCTTTGTCTAAAGAGGACAATTTTTTCAAATATAGCTTTGTTAGAGAGCCACCCATTGATGATGCAGTTCATACATCTTCCCAGGATACTGATACTACAGGCAAAGAAGTAGATTCTCCTTTCTAGCCTCTGACACATAAATTAAAGTGGTGTAAGAAACTCAAACATATGAAGTAATGTCTCTTGTATATTCTAGGTCTATGTATACTGTAAGAAAAGAAATTAAAATACTGGAAAACCATGCTGGATCATGTCAGTGGAACTTATAATCAATCTATATAAAAAAACCCTACAACAACCTGCTGCTTGAACCTAATAAATGTTTCAAATTTCTTGTTAGGACTTGTTCATCCAACAACTTATTGAACAGAATAGGAAATGCACTGTGAAAAACATCATGCAAGGAGAAATACAGAAAAGTGTCAGTATGTAAATGTCCCATTAGAATCATAGGATGGTTAGGGTTGGAAA
>NW_010144201.1:0-322 GCF_000699245.1 Pterocles gutturalis
CCGGTGACACGTGAGCCCTTGGGGGGGGTCACACAAGGGAGCGTTGGGGACACAGAGGGACAAGAGCCGAGCTGTCCCCAGGGGGAGCGGGAATGGCCACGTTGCAGCCACGGGACGCGGGCGTGTGGCTTGGTTGGGGAGGGGACACGGGGGTCACAAAGCAGCAAAGCACAGCCCAGGGCCTTGAAACAACATCACTGCAACCGGGATCACCCGGCGGCGCCAACAGCACGAGCAAAAAGCATCAAAGGACAAATCACAACCAGCTCATTCCGGGGGAGCTCGGGGCTCAGGCTTCCACCGCGGGGGGGGGGCACGAGGG
>NW_010144202.1:0-20114 GCF_000699245.1 Pterocles gutturalis
TGTGGGGGTGCAGGGCGGTTCCGAGGGCTGTTGGGCGGCGGAGACAGCCCCTCCCCCGGCGCGGGGAGCCTTCCCGCTGCGCCAGCGGAGCCTTCCCGGGGGCGGGGGAATAAATCATTAATTGTTCCCTGGGAATGTGGTTTTAAAGACAGAGGCAGAAGAATAAGAGGTGCTTAAAAAAGTGACCTCTTAAAAAGCTGGAGGCCATCTGTTGAGGAAAAAGGCTGAGGGAGGTTGTGAAGACGGGACTAATGGACTGTTCTGAGTGTAAATTAACAATACAGTGGAGAGCAAAGCGGGCTGGATCTGGGAATACATCCGTACGATTCCCCCGGAAATATAAACGGAGGTTAATCCAATCAGTGCCGGTTTTTAAAAGGACAGTTTAGACAAAGATGTGTCTGTGGTCATCTAGACTCTCCGGAGTCTTTGTGAGAGAGGAAGAAACCCTGGAGAAATCTTCCAACAGTGTGCTTCTAAACCCAGGCTGGACTCTCCTGTGAAGTGTTTGAATAGCAGCTTCCCGTAGCAATTGAGGAATAATAATAGTTGTTGCTGTATAAGCACATAGTGAATGAGTTGGTGTGTCTTCATTCACGGCATCTGCCCGAGGAGCTGGAGCTCCCAGTTCAGCTGCTCGAGAGAGTGCTCATTTTCACCCTCTTTCTGTTTTGTCTGACCTATAACCAGTCTTCGGTCTGTTAGTGTTGATATCCGCAGAGCACCAAAATGATTCTGTGGGGGGCACTGTGCATGAAGAACCTTTACATATGTTATCATCTGTGTAAGCTCCACACGTTCCTTGTTCATGCGCAGTGTCTTCGTTTTTATTCAATGAACTTGAGTGTCTGATCTTATCTTTGAAGTCATCTGACTGAAAAATATTTGACTTGTATTTAGATTCAGCTAAGGTCCTAAAAATTAACCCATGATTATTAGTCCAACTATACTTCTCTCAAAATGACTTTAGAGGACTTATTTGGTTAATATTTGAAAAAAAATATGTAATTTCTTCTACTTACCTTTACTCAAATCTTGTCCTTTCTACTATGTGTTAAATCTATGTGTTCTTGCTTACTTTCCATTATAGTTTCGTTAAGAGGTATATGTCCTTTTAGTAAGTCAACATATTTGATTGAAGTTGCTTAAATTTACATGTCAGAGGGGAAAATTTAATATTTAAAGATTTAGCAATTGTTTATCACTTCATGTTGTTGAAATATGTTACTTCTGTATGCTGCTTCTCATTTGATTTGATTACTTTGTCTTTGATGTTACATAAGTGTCCTAAGTGTATATTAAACATTTCTTTTTCTCCAATAGGCAGGACAAAGAATCTTTGTTTCTGTAACATGGACGCCATTAGAAGAAGGAAAAGTCAGAGAACTGGTAACTTTTGTTATTAATGGCATTGTAAAGCATCAAGCTGTGCTCCTTGGTGCTGCTGAGCAGCCTCTGAAGAAAAAGGTGAGTGTGTGTTTATTATGTGTCTTAATTCTGTTACTTTGCCATAGCTGACACAGATGTTGTTTTTATAGTAGAAAATTCAGTGAGGAAGAATTGAAAATTGATAAATTATGCCATCTGTGGGAATACCCATTGTCTTCAATTTTTCTCAGCTGGGTTGGAAAGTAGGTACTGGTGCATTACAGCTTGGAGAATAAAACTGAAACATGACCAAAAAAGCTGTTTTCAAGCCTGGAAATAACTTGTGGTGAATTTTGGGCTAGGTGTTCTTTTTATAGTATTTTTAGACTTTGAATGAATAAACCAGTAATGTTCACTTTTACACATAAAAGTATTTAGAAAGTCAGCATACTAACTTTTATTTATGATTCTTTTTCAGAAGAGTCTTTGGGATACCATAAAAAAGAAACCCTCTTCAGAAACATCTGCTTCAATAAAGGTTAAAAAAAATACTTCAAAAGTTAAAAATGTTAATAAAACCTTTGAAGTTTCCCAGGAGGTGGAGAGACTTAGAAACCCACTTCAGCCATGTGAAAATCAGAACACGATGCAAAATAGTATACCTTCAGGAAATGACTCTTTGATTGGCTCAGAAAATAAATTGCCTATATCTCCTATTGCACCAGTACTAGAGCAACATCACGATACTGTTCACACACCACTTGCAATGAGAAGATCTACTACATTCTCGGATATTGCTGCTGCTGCAAATGAGGTGTTATTGCCTGAAATCAAGAGCTGTAACATCGAGAAATTTATTAATGAGCACAATGAATTAATATCGGAAAGTGCATACAGTTCTACTGGCTTACCACAACTGCAAATTGCAAACAATGAAGGAATTCTTAATTGCACACTCTCACCTGATTACACTCTTGAACACTTGGCACCTGTGCCTGTTTTAAGTACAAGAAGAATTTTAAGTCCAGATTCTTTTGTAAATGGCACTTATCAAGTGGATCTAGATATAACAGCGCAGCCTGTTCCGATTCTGTCACCTGATCAATTTGTGAAAGACAGCTTGTCAGATAAGCAATCAAAGACTCCTAAACTTGAGGCACCTTTAATATCATCTGCTACAGAGACTTATGTTGTAAAGAGATGCCTACCCTCTAAATGGAAAAAAAGCAGAGCTGTAGAGACAAAAACACGTGTTTGTATAGAACACAACTTAAATGAAGCCTTTGTGATGCAGAATGTAGAATCACAGGTACTTCGTTATGATAAACCCAAAGAAAATCCCTTCAGTTTGCCTTCTACAGAGCAACTTCAGACTCACAATTCTCAGAGAGAACAACCAAAAAAGCGTCTAGTTCTTTCTGCCACTGTCATAAAAAATAAGCCTGATGCTACTGAAGAAAGAAGAATGGAAACGCTCCAGCGAAAATCTAGAAAATGCCTTAGTAAAGCAATAATGGAATGTGCCAATGGGGGGCCTGTACGTACAAAAGCAGAAATATCTAAACGCCTTCCAGTTATAGGTCCCGTTTCAGCTGAGAATAAGTGTCACCATGACAAAGTGAATGCATCACCTCCTGGATCAACTTCTCTGTGTCGTAAGAGGAAAAGTGAAATGTACGTAGAAAATAGCAGAGCTACACCTGCAGCGCATGTGGAAGAAGTGGAAAGAAAAAGAACTCTTACATCTAGCATGGAGAGTAAAACGTATCCTCCTATGAGGCCATCAGCCTTCAAACCCACAAACCGAGAGAGAGTAGGGCAGAGAAAGAAAGCTGGTGAGCAGTATTTCCTTCATTTACCACTTTCTGAAAGATGCCTTTGATTATGAAATTTGTAGCAAACTGAACTGTCTAGCAGCAGTCAGGAATATTTCACATCTGAAATGTGGGCCTTTGCAATTTCTTAGATGTTATCTGCATTCAAAAAATTGGAATACTAAATCAGAGATTGATTATGTAATTGGCTTCAAATTTAGTTTATTCTTTTGTAAATCTTGTTAATGACAGTAACAGGAAGAGTATTTGAGCGTTCTTGAGCAGAGCCCTTGTTATGTAATTCAGATTTACTAGAAACTTCCTGCATGAGATTTGTCATACGTACATGCACCACTGTGAATATTTGACTCCATTGCTGTCGTCAGCCTTGCCTAGATCTTTCTGCCTTTATAGTACCAGTGCTTTGTTGCTTGAAGATCAGAAGTAGTTGACTTCATATATTTCAGTGTATTTTCAGTTTTCTGAATCTTCCATTCCCAAATATGCCCTGGAATATGAAAAGCCTGAGGGTCTGTGTGTCAGCCGACACAGGCAAGGCACAGGAACAACCACAAACCATGGATAAAATGCAAAGAGTAAATTTATTTGTGTTACCTCGCAAGCGGAGGGATCTCCGCAGCAGCACTTGGCAGGGTACACACGTGCATGGGGGCAGGCACCGGTGGAGCTCGGTCCTCGCTAGAGAGCAGAAAGCAAGATATCTTGAGCCTGCTGCTTTTGAGTTTCAAGGATTCCTTGCAGGCGTGGTTTTCCACTGTGCTTTGATCTTTCCCGCTGCAGGGCCAGCACAGGCCTGTTACCTGAGCACAAGGTTCTGCTTGTCAAACGCACAAGGCTGAACAACCATTAGCATGATAGATGTGGGGTTTTTTTTGACACCCCAGCTGCAGGTCACCTGAGCGTTATTTACAAATCCTCCTCCCCGGTCTTCTGTTGGTTTCCCACAGTCTGTAACTGAAAGGGGCATTTAATGGGCAGAATCTTCATGCAGTCCCTGCAATTTAACTAGCAGGAAAAATTCATCGTGGCTTTCAGATGCCGTTCTCTTCAGTTCAAATGATCCGTTCTGTGATCTAGGTTTGATTTAGGTCTTTCAGTTAATGCACTTTGATTTGATGCTTTTTAAGATAGTCTACATAAAAACATCATGCACCAACAGCATTAGTGTGCAGCAGGAAAAGCTGTGTTACCTAGCAGGTTATTTCTATTCATCCACTAGGGTAAGGATAGATGGCCTGGACAAGGAAGTATTCTGTGAGCCCAGAATGACTTTGTCTCTTAATCCTAGTTCTGAAACACAAAAATGATGACAGCGTTGACAATTTTTCTTGAGAAGCGTTATCTCTAGGCTTTACAAAGAAAAATCATATTTCACTACTAAAAGTTAACTTTGAAATGCCCATCGTTAATTTAATCCATTTGAGATCAAACTTTATTAAAAACTATCAGAATGTATGTAAAATTTATTAGAAGCGCATGAGAGATTGGAATGGCTTCTTCACTTCTCTAGAAGGGAATGTTCTATGCAAAACACTACTTCAGCTAAGCAGGGGAGTGCAGCCTGTGATTTATGATCTCTATCTTTTTGGTTTCTGAAGTGCCATCTTGTCAGGGAGTGTCGGACAGCAACTGCAGTCCATCTGCAACAGCAATCTTTCAGTTGGTGTCAATGTAACAAAATGATTGTGCTGAAAGTGTGTATTTTCACGTGTTGAGAGTTCAGAAAGCCTAGATCCTGCATTTTTTCCTTGTGTTTAAGCCCTCCTACTGTTGTGTGGTGGATAATACTTCTTAGCTAGTGCCTTGATGCCTAAGCTAACACGAGTGAGGCTGCTCTGAAACGAGTATCAATGGAGTAGGCAATCTAGGAGGAGGTGAGTCGAGCCCTAAAAAGCTGTACCTCTTGCCCCAGATGTTTACAAAATACACACTTTCATGTGTTTTAATGAATGTTTTTACCAATTACCTTAGTGTTTCTAGCCGTATGATAATGAATTGCAAACAATATGTTTCCTTAGTGTATGGAAGAGCTGTGAAATACAGTAGCACTTATTTACTCTAAACTATTTTTCCCTTTTAATTGTAGTCCAAGTAGTTTGCTTAACTTTTTCCATCAGCAGGAGATTATTGATATCTTGTATGGGTTCATGGGGAGTTACTCTAGTTCCATGTTCAGTGATACGAACCTTAATACATTAACCTTCACTGACGTATTTGTTGTTGATACTTGTGTGTTAATGCTTGTAGGTTTTTCACTTCAGAAAGCATCTAAAACTACCAACAGAATTAGTAAACCTGTCCCTGGATTGGCCCAGTCTCACCTGACGTTTGTGAAACCACTGAAAACAGGTAGGCAGACTTCTGGTATTTAGTAAAATAGTATACACTGAAGTGTCACAATAGTTAGGGACTGGTAAGATCTAACTAGCTAGAGTTGAGATGAAATAGAAGATTGTACAATGAATCAATCTCTATCAGGAAAATATACATAGCCTTTTCTGACCACTCATAAGAAAATTGGTTGCAACATATGGGCAGCTGAAGGTAGACATTACTGTCCCCCAGAAATAGAATACCTAAGAAGAGAAAACTTCTTACCAAAAAGATACTAATTTTGTAGAGCTAATACTAAGTAGATCTAATCAGAAAAATGCATCTATAAAATGGTTATTCCTGGATGTGCTCCAACTCAACCTGGTTTTGCCACAAGATGTGCATTGCAAGTGGCCTGAGTTCTAGAAATCTTGTTTTTATTCTAGTGCTTTAATAACTTAATCCCTGTTTTGTGGATGAAAATTATATAATGATGGCTGATCTGCAAGTCACTGAAGGTTGTAATAATCTGCTTTTTTCTGCTGAATTGCTAAATGGAGTGTCAAATGTTAATCCTTTCCACCATGAAATGCATATTGCTTATCAACCATTTCAAGAAATGCAGAGACTTTTTGTTTTTTAAGTCATCCCTAGGCACCCAATGCCTTTTGCTGCTAACAACATGTTTTATGATGAACGTTGGATGGAGAAGCAGCAACGAGGTTTCACCTGGTGGTTAAATTTTGTACTTACCCCTGATGACTTCAGTGTAAAAACAAACACATCACAAAGTAAGTGTACAAGAAGTTTCAGTGTGTTTCTAATGTTCTTAAACATTCTATAATGTACTTTACTAATATTAATGAATAGTAGAACTAGCTTAACACTAGTCCCAATTTGTCACTTGAGTTTGTGTAACATTAAGCTCTTGGGTAAGAGTAGATTTTAGGTTTTCAATTTCTATGTATCACCCGTGTTTCCCTTTTCAGCCTTTGACTTAATACTGTGTGATAATCATAAAACAAATATTTGCTAACGTGTTTCACTGGAGGTGATGCTAGAAAATATGTAAAAGCAGTTCTTACATTGGAGCATCCAATGTCCATCCCAGCAGAATTGTATAACCATCTAACCCTTTTTAGAGTCATACTTTCCCCTTTTGATAAATGTGAATGGCACATGTGCTGACGCCAAGCACAGCGTACCACACACCTGAAAGGGGAGCGTGCTCTGCAACAAGAAATACACAATCAACGTGTTTCTGGGGCACTCCTTAGTGGGTATTGAGTGGGGAAATCCCACCTGCTGAAAAATGTTCTAGCTGTCACTTAAGTAAAATGATGGTAATGTACCTTTTCATCTATCTTTAGATTCAATCTAAAAAAATGAAGATGGTACAACTGATCTTAAAACTGAATTCCTAGTGCTGCTCACCTATGAAATAAGAATTATTTTCTTAAATATTTGACTAATATGCATGTACTTGACAATAAATGTTTAGTGCAACAGCTGATAAGCTTCCCGAGGGATAAAATTATGTCAGAAGCAAAATAACAAAATGTGAATTTAGAGAGGAAAAAAATAAATGGGGTGGGCAAGGCTACCTTTATTTGAGATTTAAGTGCATACATTTTATGTGTGTTTCAACAGTAAATGCAGCTGCCCTTATCTTGGGAGAAGAGAACCATCATAAAACCAGTGTTCCTAAAGCACCAACGAAAGATGAAGCATCTCTAAAAGCTTATACGGCTCATCGTAAGCTGAATAAATTACGACGTGATGCTTGCCGTTTATTTACATCTGAAACAATGGTTAAAGCTATTAAGAAGCTGGAAGTTGAGATTGAAACTAGACGTTTGCTAGTTCGCAGAGACAGACACCTCTGGAAAGATGTAGGTAAGAATACTAAAACTTTGCATCCTCTCTTTTCTTGTAAGTAGAAAAAGGATTATTCACACACTAAGTTGATTTAATCTAAAATTGGTTCATAGAAGTTTTTGCTATAATATGAAGTGTTTGCTGGATGTCATATTACAAGATGCTCTCTTTCAGGAGAAAGGCAGAAAGTCCTAAACTGGCTTTTATCTTACAACCCATTGTGGCTGCGGATAGGCCTGGAGGTAAGTGCAGAATTTATGGTCTATAATCAAAGTTTAAAGGACATCTAGCAATTGTATTTTTAGTAGGAGTTGTTTCAGGTTTCTTTGCATTTTCTGTTTGACTCATTCAGGTAGGTTCAATTCAGTTACAGCATGTTTACAACTCTCTTAAATTGTTACAGTAGACTTGCTTTAAAAAAGTGCTTACCTTATCAAGAAGGAAAATATTTAATCAAGGAAAGAGCAAGTTAATTCCCTGACCAATAACACAAAAGCAGTTTCCTATCAATTTCACTCTTTACTAAACTGGAGAAGAATTGCCTTAAGGAAGTTCCTGATTGATTCCTCAGATACAGATGATCATCCATGTTTTGAAATGGGACTGGATTTTCTGAAATTTCCTTTGGTTTTATCCTTCAGTGACTGATTTGAAAAAATTATTGATTTTTAGAGGCTAATTTCAATTACAACTACAGAATTTCAGTAATATATGCTATTCAAAAAAAACTCATAGTATTTAAGGTAATTTTTAACAATTGTGCTCCTTTCATATTAGGCTGTTTATGGAGAACTGATAGCTTTGGAGAGTAATAGCGATGTTGTGGGTTTAGCAATATTTATTCTTAATCGCTTGCTTTGGAACCCTGACATTGCAGCTGAATACAGACATCCCACTGTGCCTCACCTCTACCGAGAAGGTAACTACTACTTCCAAAACCAGGTTATCTTTAGCACTTAATTTTTTGAACTGTGACTTAATGGGTTCTATCTCTTTAGGTCATGAAGAAGCTTTGTCAAAATTCACACTGAAAAAATTACTGTTGTTAGTTTGCTTTCTGGACAGTGCCAAACGGTCTAGAATGATTGAACATGACCCTTGCCTCTTTTGTAAGGATGCAGAATTCAAGGTAAGAGAGCTGTGATGTGATGTCTCACGCCAATATTGTCATAAGACTCGATTGTTTTTGTTGTTTTGGTTTTGGTTTTTGTTTATTTTTTTTTTTTTTAATCTGACTACGTAGTTTTCATTAACAAGTCTTTGGCTGTTCAGCCTTTTGCATGAACATTCTCAACATATCATCTCACAGTCATTTAAAGGAATTGCCAAGAAAATTTAGAGGTGTTGGTCCTTTAGGAAGGACTCCATTATCTTGTGTTATCTGGCTTCTCTTTCTGAAGCTAAGCTTCTGCATTATTTTTAAATATCACTCTAGCATACTGCAGCTGATCTTAAACTGCAAGTCAGTTGAAGGGCTCAGCTCTTTTTTTTCCTGTTGTTTTGCTGTGATAAGAAAACTATGCAACATCTGTCATACAAAGGCTTTGGTTAACAAGTATGTGCTGTTCAAATAATATCACTTTTCTCAGGTTTGTATTATGTACACAGACTGAGAAAAAAAAAAATCCTGAATTTGGTGGTGTGTTCAGTGACATGGTAGCCAGGTATGATGAAAATTAAAGTTGTGTGAGCTGGCTAAAAATAAATTTTTAAAAAATTAATTATTAGGCAAGAAATGTGGAATGGAATTTGAGGTACAAGGGATGAAAATTGTATTCTGCTTGACAAACATTGCAGTGTTTAAGATTACCTTTTTTGTTCTTTTTTTTCTTTTTTTTTTTTTCAGTCTAGCAAAGACCTTCTGCTTGCATTTTCTCGGGACTTCCTGAGTGGTGAAGGTGACCTTTCCCGCCATCTGGGTTTCTTAGGACTACCTGTCAGTCATATTCAAACTCCACTCGATGAATTTGATTTTGCCGTAACAAATCTGGCTGTGGACCTACAATGTGGCATTCGTCTTGTGTATGTTGATACAGAATTATTTTGAACTATTTATTTTCTTTATATAATACTTCATATGAGCTCAGCTAAGGCATTAAACGGTGAAATTCCCTTTGTTAGGAGAACAATGGAACTTCTCACTAAGAACTGGAATCTTTCAAAACAACTGAGAGTTCCGGCAATAAGTCGTCTACAGAAGATGCATAATGTTGACATTGTTCTTAATGTCCTTAAAGAGCGAGGAATTCACTTGAAAGATGAAAGTGGTAAGGCCTAGAAATCAGGGTTATTCTAAGTGCGTTGGAGGACTAGTGCTTTAATTCCTTGGTTTACTTGATAGGTGCTTCAATTGACTCCAGGGATATTGTGGATAGACACAGAGAACGAACATTAGCACTCCTGTGGAAAATTGTCTTTGCCTTCCAGGTACTATTCGATTACTTATTTTGTGTTTGTTACTAGTTAGGAATGAGGAATAGTGAAAACACCAGTCTGTCAGGAATGTTTGTTGTATGTGAAAGCTTCTAATAATCAACATTCAGACTGTGAAATGATTTGCTTTGTACATTCAAAGTGCCATGCAAACTCTACCTAAATCTGCCAACTATTCCCCAACAATACAGTTTAGATAACATCATACAAAGAAAGGTAAAATAAGATAGAAGTTGAGGTGGAATTCCATCACTAAATAGCCAGAAATATAAGTACAATTATCTAAAAAAAAAAATTTCAAGCACTGTAGCCACAGAACTATCAGAGAGCCAGAAAAATACAACAAAAATCAAATGTAACTGTTTTCTTTCTTAGCTACTGTTACAGTACTGAGTAGTTACCTTTCTCCGGTTAGTTCTCCTGATGCATGTGTCTCAGTTACATTGCTTTTGATTAAAGAATAATTTCAGTGAGTAGTGGCTTTATCCAAGTACTGTGAATATAGTAGTTGTTCTCCCAACCTTCTCACACTATCACAACACCAGCTCAAGTCCTCTCTGAATCCCTGAAATGAGGAGAGTTGGTACATGGACTCAGTAGAAATGCAGGCAAGAGTCTGAAAATGTTTCCTCTGAAAGTACGGTGAAATTATACAGGCTGTTTCAGCGAATTTCCCTGTTTCCCCCAACTATTAACTAGCAAAATAACTGTTTTAACAGAACAGTGGGAGTGTGAGTTTAGGTTTTTTTATCTGAAGCAGTTCATAGTGGAAACTGCCATTATGCTGGCAAGTCCAGATTATCCACTACTGATTCAGTGTGGCAGGTGATGCTAAGCAGTGAGAGCAGTTTCTCTTTAAAATGCCATATCTAAAGCCTCTGCATTTAGCTGCTGTAACGCATGATGTCAGACTGTTGGTGACAAAAACAGAATTTTTTTTTCTTCCTAATAGGTGGAAGTTTTTTTTAATGTGGAACAGTTAAAAGAAGAAATTGAGTTTTTAAAGAATACACACAAAAGAAAAACACAATTGGGGTCTCTCAAGACTTTTCCAAATTGTTGTAGAGTACAAGAAGATAATAGTAGTAACTCCTCACCTCAGTGTTACAGTGAAAATGTGAAGCTGCTGATGGCATGGGTTAATGCTGTTTGTGGATTTTACAATATCAAGGTAAATAGTTTGGTGTACATTTCGGCAAATACATCCTTTGCTGTTATCAGAATGCTTATTCTTTATAGAGCAGAATTCTTCAAACTATCAAATATCTAGTAGTAGCCAATGGTAATTAGTTTTAAATAACCTTCTGGACTTTGTTTAATCTGATTTGAAATTACTGTCTTTCTGTGGGTTTAGTTGCAGCTCTCTTTTTAAACAAATTTGAGTAAAATGCCTTTTAAAAATTGAACATTTTTTGTTGGCTATGGGGTTACTGGAGTTTTTAAATGAGCATTCAACCTAGGAGTATTTATGCATAAAATTTTTATCGTTTATGGAAACTGTGAGAATTAAAGTAATGTTAGGGCTAAGGGGGATTCCTTTCCACACAGAGATGTTTGCTTAGAAGGGATATGTTTTTTGTTCCTTCCAAGAAGAGCAGCTTTGTTCAGAGACTCTTTTCTGGTCAGAATACAGTCACACCTGCTATTTTTTATGAAGGGCACGATAGAGCACTTAAGACTGATGCAAGTTCAGAGCTTATTTCTGCACTGAATACCTAGCATAAAGATATCTATAGAAGTTTCTTGGGGATCCTTCTGTCAAAAGATCTCTTTCTTTTTGGTTTCTTAAATGTTTCCCTTGGAGATTTACTGCATGGTGTTTTCAAACATCTTTGTTTCTGTTTTTGCCCAGCTGTATGCCACTGTGTGGTGAATGTTCAAAGGAAGGACTAGTTTCATAATTTTTTTGTTCAAAAAAATTTGCAGTTGGTCACTTTCAAAAGGTGCAAGATGATAAATTATCTATCTAGTTTATACCAATTAACTGGTAACAAAAACTGGTAACTTACTTTATTTTATTTTAACAGGTGGAAAATTTCACAGTGTGTTTCTCCGATGGTAGAGTATTATGTCATTTGATTCATCATTATCACCCATGTTATGTGCCTTTGGAAGCTGTGTGCCAACGTACAACCCAAACAGTAGAATGCTCAAGAACTCATACGGTGGGGCTAAACTCTTCTTCCTCATCCTCTGCAGAGTCTGACACTTCTCTAAATATTATGGAAGGACAGTGTGACCAAAGTGAGTTATGTGATGCAGAGAAATTAATGCTAAATCCATTTCTTTTGTGTCCAGTTTGATCTGACAAAATTTTCTTTTTGCAAAGCTGTAACTGCCTCAGACCTATACAAGGAACTCTTGGACAATGAAAGGAAAAACTTCCAGCTCATTAGTGCTGCAGTTTCTGACCTAGGTGGAATACCAGCAATGATTCATCACTCAGACATGTCAAATACAATTCCTGATGAGAAGGTATATATGCCTTTAGAGATGATGATCTAAACATCTTGTGCTCCCCTGTGAATGTGTCCTGCTCTTCTGTGTAGCCCTTAACTTGCTGTGTTCTGTGTTTATACAGGTTGTTATTACCTACCTGTCATTCCTGTGTTCACGGCTTCTAGATCTACGTCAAGAAACTCGAGCTGCTCGATTAATTCAGTCTGCTTGGAGGAATTACAGGCTGAAAAGGGAACTGAAACTTTCTCAGGTACTCTTTGCCTGTGCAATATTCATAGTTTCTACTTTGAGAAACACTAAAGAATATAATTGTAGTGTTCAGAGTATACACGTTTATGAGAATAATATTGGCATTTAAATTAATGAGTACCATTTTTATTATCAAAATATGTGTCTTTCTTGGTGTAATCTACTAAAAAAACATTTTTGTTTCCTATTATTCTGAAATAATTACATTTGTTTTAAAGCTACTGTTTTTTCTTTTGTGCTCTGACTAGAGCACGTGACCCCTTTAAGCCCTGTTCCCAGTATTTAAGATATGAAGTAGTTGCACTGCTTCCTTAAAACAAAAAGGGAGTAGTTAGTTTTTAATTCCTATTCATATCTACAAGATGAAAAGAGTAATTAAACTTGTGCATGGATTTAATATTTTTGTTCAGGAGCTAAACTTCACCAGTGTTTTGAGTTGAGTCGCATGAGTTCTGATATTCTGTTTCTTGCTTTTCTGGTAGTTATACCAGAACTTGTGATGGTTTTAAAACTATGACACCATTAAGATCGATAAATGCCACCACTGTGTCTAACTGCGATATATATTATTCAATGTTGGAACAGTGTTCAGGTGAAATATTCTAAGAATCTGTGGTGTAGAAGGGGGCAGAGGTTGTATTTACAAAGGTTTTTTCATCAACAAGCCCAATTTTTATGAGATTGCTTTAGATAGTTATTTTAACACATCAAAAATTTGAGTGAAAATTCCAGTCCTAACTGTTCAGTGGAAATTTACTCTTCATAGGAGAGAGACAGAGCTGCTCGGATAATTCAGAAATCTGCAATGAACTTCTTGTCTCGTCGACGCATCCTGAAGAAAGTGAATGCAGCAGTTTTCATCCAGAAGTACTGGAGAAGATACTTAGCCAGGATGGTTTTCTTAAATCTGAAAAAGACAAAACTGGAGGAAGCCAAAAATAAATCTGCCACAGCCATTCAGGTAATATGACCTAAAGTAAGATTACAGAGCAAGGAAAGCCTCTGAAACGTGTAAGAAAAAGGCTTGCTCAATGTCATTTGTTCTGCTTGCAGCAGCTGATGTCTTTATGAAAATATAACATTTATTTCCTCTCCCCCCACCTTTGAGATGTTTTTTCAACTTTCTCTTTTTCAGAGAGAAATGGGAATGTGCTATTAAATCAACAATTAGTGAATATTTTGATAAACATTAAAACACTGAGCCTTAAACCAGTCAATGTAAGGACTGATCAAATTGTGTTGAGCAATTGATTGTGTTCAGCTGCTGAACATTACTAAAGAAGCTTTTAAAAAATACCAAAACAATTACTCTCCTAGTGTTATAATTCCTGTGGTGGGCACATTTAGAATGGCAGACATTAGTTACCAAGTGGTTGGGCAGTTAATTCAGTTTCTCATGATACTTTCCCCAAATTTACCCAAAGCTAAATATTACATTCTTAAGACTTTTTTTGCAATGGAGATTAAAGAATCACTGATTTATCAAATAGTTTAAAGTCTTTTGTTGCCAGGGCAAATTTAGCTTTTTCCCAGAATTTAAAATGCTGAAAAAAGCAATGATTCAAGCATTTAGCTTTTGGTGGTGTGTTTTTTTTTTTTGTTTTTTTTTTTTAATGTAGATATCTGAGCTTGTCTGCCTAGGGATTTAAGTAGGAATAAAGAAATTTTTAAAAGTCTGAGGTCCTGAGTTCTCAAATTTAGACCTAACTGGAGATACCATGACAAAAATACTAAATTTTTTGCTTTTTCCTGCAGGCTTATTGGAGGAGATACTCTGCTAGGAAAAGATATTTACAACTAAGATACTATGTTATCTTTGTACAAGCAAGGATAAGGATGGTGAAGACTGTTGCTGCATATAAACGAATCATTTGGGCTACTGTTACAATTCAGAGACATCTGCGTGCATCTAAGTTGGCAAAAAAAGATCGGCAAAGATATGAAACCTTAAAGTCTTCAGCACTTACTATTCAGTCTGCATTCAGAAGATGGCAAAAATACAAAATTCAGCAGAAAATTAATGCAACATTAGTGCTTCAGGCTTATTTCCGAAAATGGCAATCTTCCAAACTGGCTAAAAGAAAGAGGGCTGCCCTTATCATACAGTCTTGGTATAGGATGCACAGAGATCTGAAGCAGTATCTGCGTATTAAGCAAAGTGTTATCAAGATTCAAGCTTGGTACAGGTGTCAGGTGGCTAGACGTATTTACCAGGATCACAGGGTAAAAATAGTGACAATTCAGCAGTATTACAGAGCTTATAAACTAGGAAAAATGGAAAGAGAGTACTATTTGCAAAAGCGTGCAGCAGTGATAGTTCTCCAAGCTGCTTTTAGAGGCATGAAGGCACGTAAGATATACAGACAAACAAAAGCAGCTTGTGTTGTTCAATCACTCTGGAGAATGAAGAAAGAGAAACAAAGATTTCTACAATTAAAAAAATCTGTTACTACATTGCAATCACATGTGAGAAAATACCAACAAGTGAAAAGATACAAAGAGATGAAAAATGCTGCTTCTGTAATTCAGACTTGGTATAGGGCACACATGGCTTCTAAAAAAGCAGCTGCTTCTTTCCAGAGGATGCGTCTGGCTGCTGTTGCTCTACAGTCTGCCTACAGAGGAATGAAAGCTAGGAAAGAGGCTCGCATTTTGAGATCCGTGATAAAAATTCAGTCGAGTTACCGTGCTTACGTTATCCGGAAGAGATTTAAAAACTTGAAAGATGCAACAGTGAAGATTCAAGCTTTTGTAAAGATGAGGCAAGCACGTAAGCATTATTGTGCATTAAGGGAGGCAACACTTTATGTCCAGCGAAGGTATCGGTCTCACAGATACGCTCTTCAACTTAAGGAAGGTTATAGGAAATTGAAGGAAGCTTGCGTAAGAATTCAAGCTGTAGTTCGAGGCTATCTTGTCAGGAAACAAATACAAAGGTGGAGGGAGACTGCAATATTTCTCCAGGCATGCTACAGAATGAGAAGGGAGAGGCAATGTTATTTAAGCATCTATAATGCTGTTGTTGTCATTCAAAAACATTATCGTGCATTCAAAAAGCAACGGTGTCAGAGGCAGAAGTTCTTACAAGTTAAAAAAGCAGCTGTGTGCTTACAGGCAGCCTACAGAGGTTATAAAGAACGTAAAAAGCTTAAACTTGAATATAGAGCTGCTGTTAGAATTCAGACTGCTTTTAGAGCTCATGCTGCAAGAGTGAAATATAAGGCAATGGTTCAGGCCTCCATTGTGATTCAGAGGTGGTACAGAACTTCTAAGACTGGTAACAGGCAAAGACTGAACTTCTTAACGACAAGAGCAGCAGTGCTTTCTTTACAAGCAGCTTTTCGTGGCTGGAAGGTACGAAAGCAGATTCAAAGACAATGTGTTGCTGCTACTAAGATACAGTCTGCCTTCAGAAACTTCAGGCTTAGGAACCATGCTGCACTAACTATCCAAAAGCATTACAGAGCCAGTGTCATAGGCCGGAAACAACGGCAAGAATATGTTCAGCTGCGTAACTCTGTAGTGCGTGTTCAGGCAATATGGAGGGGGAAAACTGTGAGAAAAACCATTCAAAAGAAACATAAACTTGCAACCATTATTCAGTCCTATTACAGAATGCACGTAAATCAACTAAAATACAAGAAACTAAGACAAGCCACTCTAGTGATTCAGAAATACTTCAGGGCTTACTGTATGAAAAAAAATCAACGTGCAATTTATCTAAAAGTAAAGACAGCTGTGTTAGTCTTGCAGTCTGCTTACCGTGGGATGACTGTGAGGAAACGATTGAGCAAACTACACAAAGCTGCTACAACTATACAAGCCGCCTTCAAATCTTACCTGACCAAAAAGAACTATAAAAGACTTAAAGCTGCAGCTATAGTAGTTCAAAGGCGTTATTGTGCAATTATTCATGCCAAGCGTCAAAAGCAGAAATATTTGTCTTTAAAAAAAACCACAGTAACAATGCAAGCAATTTATAGAGGTGTCAGAGTTAGACGACAAATTCACCGTATGCATCAAGCAGCTATTTGTATCCAAGCCACGTTCAAGATGCATTGCATGAACGCAAAATATCGGGCAATGAGAAGGGCAGCAATTATAATTCAAAGACAATATAGAGCATTTTGTTTAGGCAAAGTACAACGTAGAAAGTACTTGGAGCTAAAGAAGTCTGCCATTATCCTTCAGGCTGCCTGTAGAGGCATGAAGGTACGACAAGATTTAAAAACTATGCATCAGTCAGCAGCAATAATACAGTCTTATTATCGAATGCACAAACAACAGAGGGATTTCAGGAAGTTGTTGCTGGCAACTAGGCAGATTCAGCAGTGGTTCCGTGCTTGTAAGGCACGAGATACACAAGTTCACCACTATATGATCATGAAAAGTTCTGCACTTTGTATCCAGGCTGCATTCCGTGGTATGAAAACAAGAAGGCTTCTAAGAAATAGGAGAGAATCAGCTGAACTTATTCAAAGAAGATTTAGGACTTTTCTCAAAAGAAAACATTTTCTTGCCATGAGGACAGCTGCTATTGTTATTCAGAGAAAATACAGAGCAACAAAACTAGCAAAAATTCAGCGTCAAAAATATCTCTCTCTCCTTAATGCTGCTGTTATCATACAGTCTGCTTTTAGAGGCTTTGTGCTAAGAAAAAAAATCCAGCGGATGCATCAAGCTGCTACAGTCATTCAAGCAACGATAAGAATGCATAAAATTTATGTTTCTTATCAAGCGGTCAGGCTTGCTTCAGTAATCATACAGCAACGTTATCGTGCTTACAGGGAAGGGAAGCGTGTGAGAGAAATATACTTAAAACTGTACAATTCTGTTTTAGTTCTTCAGGCCGCCTATAGAGGAATGAAAACAAGATGCTTCTTGAAGAAAAGATGTGAGGCAGCACTTATAATACAGAGAAACTACCGAATGTATAGGGAGTACCACCGTTACAGAAAAGTTCGGTGGGCAGCCCAGGTAATACAGAGGAGATACAGGGCCAATAACCTAAAGAAAATCGCAGTGCAGCATTACTCTTCGTTAAAGAAAGCAGCAGCTCGTATTCAGAAGGCTTTTCGAGACATGCGGGCAAGGAAGCAACATCAAGCCATGCACCGTGCTGCTGTTGTTGTTCAGAAAAATTTTAAAGCTTTTAGAGAACGTCAAAGATATCTCTCTCTCAGAGCGGCTACTCTTGTCTTTCAGAGAAGATACAGAGCTTTGATCCTGTCAAGACAGCACACTTTGGAGTATCTTTCTCTTCGCAGAGCAACTATTCGTATACAGGCTGTGTACAGAGGTCTCAGAGTTCGGAAGAGTATTGAGCGCATGCATTTAGCTGCTCGTACGATACAGTCAGCCTACAAAATGCACAGGAATAGAAGGTCCTATCAAAATATGAGAATTGCAGCTGTTGTCATACAGAACTACTATCGATCCTACATTAAAGGAAAGAATCAACGAAACCAATATCTGACAATGAAGAATTCTGCTCTTGTTATTCAAGCGTCATACAGAGGCATGAAGGAACGACAGAAGCTGAAAACCATGCGTGTTTCAGCAATTGTAATACAGTCTAGTTATCGCATGTACGTACAACGTACATATTACAAACAGCTGTGCTGGGCTGTCAGAGTTATACAACAAAGATTCAGAGCCAAAAAGGCAAAAGAAGCTGACATGGAAAACTATACCAAAATAAAAAAGGCTGTCATTTGCCTTCAGTCCTCTTTTCGTGCTAAAAAGGCTAGGCAGTTGTACAAAACCAATGTTGCTGCACGGTGCATACAGTCCTTCTTAAAAATGCGCGTAGAGAGGAGGCGTTTTCTCGAAAAGAAAGCAGCAGCAATAATGATCCAGTCTATGTTCCGATGCCAAAGAGCAAGGAGTCGCTATAAATTGATTCAGAGTTCAGCAGTTGCTATTCAGAGGTGGTACAGAGCATGGCACAAGGTTCGTTTACAGAAAGCAGAGTATTCTGCTCAAAGAAAAGCGATAGTAATTATTCAGTCTGCCTTCCGTGGTATGAAAGCAAGAAAAATAGCAAGACAAATACGAGCTGCAAGAAGAATTCAGTCCTGTCTTAAGATGGCTGTGCAGCGTAGAAAATTTATTCAACTTAGAACAGCAGCTATTACATTACAAGCCTATTACTTAATGCATAAAACTAAATCACAGTATACAAACTATAAAAAAGCAGCAGTTATCTTACAACGATGCTACCGATCCCGCTTGGCTATGAAATACCAAAGAACAATTTACTTACAAACCCGGAGGAACATTATCATTGTGCAGGCTAGAGTCAGAGGATTCATTGAAAAGAAGAGGTTTCGCAAAATTAAAGCGAGCGCAATAAAAATTCAGGTAATTTTGAATGTGTAGTAGTAGTGGGGTGTGAGGGTTTTGTCTTTTGTGGGCTTTTTAAGATTGCTGCTCTTGCAAACAAGAGTTTAAAACTATATGCTAAAGTAGAATCAATTTCTGAAGTGTGCTACAAGGCAGATGTATGAAGCTCACTACCACAGTGCACAGAAGTGAGTCTCGGTTCAGCTGTTTTGTCTTTCCTTGCTGAGGTACTCATCTTAAAAAGTAACATTCTTCTTGTTTCTCCCCTAGAATTTTACTACCTCAAGTGGGTTCTGATACTTGTGTGTGTTTCTGTGGTTCTTTTAAGAAGATTTTTGTCCTAACTGGCTTTTACCTATCTGAATATTAGTAGCTTAATGTTTTCTTTGATTGGGATCTGAACAAAAGCTCTCTTGATGTGTTGAAACCAGTGTGGGCACTGGTATTGGGTAAAAAGTGAAGTAAATGGCAAAAAAGGCATGACTGCTGCATTCTTGAAGACTCATATTTAGGAAGGTGGGAGTAAATCAGTCATGTTTTAGTTCTGTTAGCTGGCCCTAGACTAATTTGAATGCCTAGCTAACATTTTGAAGAGGAACGTAGGGACAGAAATTGTATTCTTGCTGTATGTTTCAGTTGGTACCTTGAGTGGCGCCGCATGAAACTTGGTGTGAAACTGTATCTGTAGTTTCTCAGAGGTACTCTAGGAAGTGGGAAGTATTTAGTTTGAGGTTTTTTTCCTTCCATCATTGATGCAATAAGAGTGTGGTCAGCAAGAAGTGATGAGAATTGTTCTTCGTCTCCGTGTAGCAATCACACTATCCAGTGTGAGTTCAAAGAGGCTTAAATGACTAGTTACTCTGAAGTGGTTTTTTCAAAAAAAGGTTTTTTTTTGAGGATGAGGGAGGAAGGTATATTTACTTCTTTATATTAATTATGATTTGTATGTAGTGGGAGTACACTATTTTTTTCCCCTTTTCTTCTGGGAAAAGCTTTAAGTGTCTTTCTGTGGTAGCCTTACTTATTTTACCCTAAGGGAAGGGGTTCCTTTCTCTTCCGGGTATTATCAGAATGAATGGATTTTTTTCCCCCAAATTAGGGAAGAAAGGGAAATAAATAATCTCTCATAATAATATTTGAGGTTGCTATTACTGTCTTGTTGGAGAGCCCATGCTCTACTTAACAGCGAAGAAAACAGTTGTGCCTTCCTCATCTCCGTGTTTCGGGGGGGGG
>NW_010144202.1:20145-35107 GCF_000699245.1 Pterocles gutturalis
GGGGGGGGGGGGGGGAAAGTGGCAGCTTCTTAGTTATTTTCTGAATGTTTAGCTTATAGATCCTGAACAACGTAAGTATGATTACTTTGCTTAAAATGTAGAAAAAACAAATTAATTGGGAAATCTGAAATATATATACTTATATTATTGTTTTTCTAGCAAGCCAGTGAGTATGGCAATACTTAAAAATATGCAAATATCTTCCCCATCAATACCGTGCACATGGTAGAATATTCCAAGATTATGTCTTTTTTCTTTTAAGGCATTTTTCCGTGGATTTCTTCAGAGACAGAAATACCTTCAGTGCAAGTTTTCTGCTGTATTAATACAGCAGCACTACAGAGCCCATCAGATGCGAAATACTGAACAACAAAGGTACCATCAAATGAAAAGAGCTGCCATTAGAATTCAGGTAAACCCTGAAGGTTTTTTTTGTAGTTTTTTTTGGTTTTTTAATCTCTCTTGTATTTGTTTCTTCATGTTATAATTATTTTTACAGACGTTAAAGAGAGTAGTGTATGTGGTATTTCACTGAATGTGTTTCACTTGCTTTAGAAAACATCTTCTAGACATGAGAAATTAGATATTTGTAATACTGTAGGGATAAGAATCCTAAAAGCCTTTCATGCTAACATGAGTTTTTTCCTTTTAATTTTGTTCCATTAAACAAAAAAAATCAAGTTTTGATTTTTTTTTTCTTTTTATATATTTAATAGGCATCATATAGAGGATATAAAGCCAGGCAGTGGGTTAAAAAATTGAGAGCAGCACAAGTAATTCAAGCTTGGTTTCGAGGCTGCAGGGCACGAAAGGACTGTGCGTCTGTACTAAATGCTGTATGTGTTATTCAGAGTCACTTCAGAGCAAAACAGCAGCGGACCCGGTAATACCTAATTTCATATAAATTTCTCTACTTCTCAAAGCTTTTATTATATAATTATTTAGTACTGCTTTGCACTCTGGCAGATGCCTATGGATTCTCAGACTCTGACCCTGGAGTGTGTATGTATCATCCTGTTGATGAATGGGGGATTATTCTTTTGCACAATATTTTTCTTACGTTTAAATGTTTTTCTGGACTGGAAGCTACCTCACAAACTTAAAATTTGCATGTTGGCGATCTAGAAAGAGCAGGCCTCGATCTTCTTTTTCACGAATCTTTTTTTTACGGGAAGCACGTTCTGGGTATTGTTAAAATTACAGCATAAAACCAATAGGATGAAAAGCTATTTCATTATAATGCATAACTGATTAGTTTGATTAATTTGTATTTATTTTGCTGTGAGGCAGTTTTGCAATAAATGTTTTACTAGGTCAGCCTGATAGCTCATCTCACGCAGAACTTTGTCCTCTGCCAGTAGCAGCTGAAGACACTGTTTAGGGAGCGTACATTAACCTGACCACTTTTGAAGGTCCTTCCTCAGCATCCATGCTTGTTAGATTATGGATGCTAGAACTTACATCCTTGCCTTTTCCCTTTATTATACTTTTACGGACCCTGTTGTATGTCAGGTTGTCTAATGCCTTTTAAACTGCTGTCTCCCTCCCCAACTTTGGCAGCAAATTTTGCAAGTACCTATTGTAGCAAAAGAGTATCTTCTATTTTAAACCAGTCTTTCTAACATTGCTGTTCTAGTGTTCCAAGATTTAGTTGATAACAGCTCTGCTTTCAGAATATCTGTCTTAATGTGTAAACCTTCACTGTTTTCTTACTTTAAAAATGCATGTGTTCTCAACATTTGGAAAAAAACCCCTAAAATGTATTCTCATGTTAGATTTTTGAAAATGAAGTTCTGTGCACTTACCATTCAAAGAAAATGGAGAGCAACCCTTACTGCACGAATGGTTCAACATCAGTTTCTGGCAACTAAGGATGCTGCAGTTAAGATTCAGTTGGCATATAGACAGTACAGGGCTAGAAGACACTTAAAAAAGGTATGTTCTCACTTGCCCTCTGCTACGTCACGGTTGTTTTAAAAGTTTTCAATGTGTTTGAGTGGTTGTTGTCATCAATATGCAGAAATATAGAGAAGAAAAAAGGTGGGGCCAGAACAAAGATTGTTCAAATAGAAACTGTTCCATTTTCAAAATATTAATTTTTGCTTTGAGCAACAAGGTTGATTCTTGTTTTTGAACAGTTCCAGTTGTTGAATTAGCCCTGTCTGATTACCCCTATACTGATAACAAGATGAAATGTAAAATTTTATGCTGGCTTTATTGCTTCCAAAGAATTACATTAAATTAACAATATTTTGACCCCATTTGGGTAAGGGAAAAGACTTTCCAAATTATGAAAGTGCATTTCTGTATAAACTAGTAGTGCATGAGTTTGCTTGCATTTCCTTTTTTTGGTGTGTGTTCTTAAGATACAAAAAAAGTCTAGAACTAAAATATAAATATAAATTGATTGTGACAAGAGTGAACAAAACTCAATTATCAATGCATTCTTTAAAATCTTTTTGAGAAGCTTCAAGCTGCATGTTTGATCCAAAAAGCATACGGAGGTTTCAAGGCAAGAAGGAAACTTTTTCAACAAAAAGCTGCTGCTGTAATTATCCAAAAACATCTAAGGACTTGGCAGGAAGGCAGACTTCAATTTATGAAATACAACAAAACTAGAAGAGTTGTCATTAAGCTGCAAGCATTTATACGGGGTTATTTAATCAGGAAATAGTTGGTATACTTCAAATTAAAACTATGCTTTTGGTGTAAATTACCTCTAGAGCTGTTTTAGCATTAATTCTGTCTGGCAAAAAAAGGAAAACCTGATCCCTTATTGTTGAACTCAAATTCTGGTTGACTGGTTTGAGAATTTGGTGGGTCAGAAGCGATTAAAATACAGTTTGATCATTTTCTCACAATCCTTTAGTACTAAAATAGGTTTTCATTGTTGTGTATTTTTTTTAGGTTCTTTGTGACTTATCTATAACTGATACTTCTGCACAGACCCCCTTACAATGAAACTCCTCTGCTATGTATGTTGTTGCTTACAATCACTTCTCTGTGTTATTGTTCAGATTAGAGACCTAATACTGAAGAAGGTTAGCTTACTTAATTCTGAGGTAATGACTCCCGAGGCAACTCTTCAGCATAGACAATCAGCTACCTCCGAGTATGAAATTTAATGATGTTCCTTGTTTTCTTTTACTTCCACAGATTTTAGAACAGAAACAAAAGAAGAGACTACTTTATTTTACAGCAGCTGCTTATCATCATCTCTCTGCAATTAAAATCCAAAGAGCCTATAGGATTCACCTCATCTTAAAACTTGCACAAAAGCAGATCTCATCTGTTCTTATAATACAGGTTAGTCTAATTAAGGATTGTGATGGGTTGGCCCTTGGCTGGGGGCCAAACCACACACCCACTCACGCAATTCCCCCCCATCCAAGGATAGGGGAGAGAGTTAAAGGGGTAAAGGGAAAAAAGGACTCGTGGGTTGAGATAAGGACAATTTAATAACTAAACGACAATAATATTGAAAATAATACTATATACAAATATACAAATGAGTGACACACAGTGATACTGCCCCCCACCCGATAACCAAGGCTCAGCCTGTTCCCGGATAACAATCCCGGAGCAGGGAGAGTCCCGAACCCGCACTCACGGAACGGAGAGAACAGTCCGAGCGTCCCAGACCCAGAGCTGACCGGGGTCGGGGGGGAAGGACTTGGGAGAGCGACCGCCTGGAGCGAGATGACCCGGAGCAAAAGAGATCCGGAACCAAAAGGGCCGATCTTCCGGAGGGTCCTCACCTCTATACTGGGCATGATGGGTATGGTATGGGATAGGTTATTGGCCACTCTGGGTCTCAATCCCGAACCTCAGATCAAATCCTGGGCTGGTCACTGGGGCTGTGCTCCCTCCGAGCTTCTCCTGTTTGCAGACAGAGAAGCTGAAAGACCTTGGCAGCCGCGTAAACATCACTTTTTATCAGCTTTCTTCTGAGCACAAATCCAAAACACAGCCTCTTGCTGGCTATTATAAAGAAAGCTCACTCTGTCTTTGCTTAACCCAGGACAAGATGATTGATTTTGTGTAACATAGTCTAATTTCTGTTAGTTAAGCTGTGTCTTAGCACTGTAGTTCCTTCACACGTGAAACAAAGCTAAGTTAGGGAGACAATGATTTCTTAAATCAGGCTGCTTATACCCAGCTAAGTATAACAGAGTGATTGAAGGAGAGACTGAAACGGGAAGCCTGAAATAGCTGTTCTCCACTCAAAGATGGTATGGCAAACTTTGCCCTACTACTCCTCCATATATACAGGTCTGTAAACTCTCCCTATAATTTATATTTTCCCCTTAAGGCAAGAGGAAATGGGTGGAAGAGGCTTTTTTTTGCTCAGCTTGGGTTTACAGTACCCTGTCTTCCTTCTCTGTATATAGAGGGGGAGAAACAGAGCTGGGAAATAAGGAAAGTGGAGTGGTGGTTCTCCTTCAAAGCCAGCCAAGAGAAAGAAAAAACTGCAAGGACAGAGTAACGCCAGGCACAAGTATTAAGTTGGGAGAGGAGTGGCTGGAGAGCAGCCCTGCAGAAAGGGATCGGGGGGTGCTGGTTGATGGCAGGCTCAGCAGCATGCCCTGGCAGCCAAGAGGGCAAACCCCATCCTGGGGCGCACCAAAGGATGCTTCAAACGCAGTAGAACCAGCTGGTCAAGAGGGGCGATGATGTCCTGCTGTATTTAGCATTGGTGCAGCCTCACCTTGAGGGCTGTGTGCAGTTCTGGGCACCAGTTTAAGAAAGATGTGGAGGTCCTCAAAGGCGTGTGATGTGTGGGAATGGTTCAAAGCTGCATCAGAGGAGGTTTGGAATTTGGAAGCATTTCTTTACCAAGAGGGTGGTCAAACACTGGAACGGCCCCAAGCCTGTCAGTGTTTAAGAGGTGTTTGGACAATGCCCTTAATGATGTGCTTTAACTCCTGGTCAGTCCTGAATTGCTCAGCCATTTGGACTAGATGCTCGTTGTAGATCCCTTCCAACGGAAAATATTCTGTTCTCTTCTGTTCAGAATGCTTCCCTAACAGCTCCGAGTTCAGATTTCATTTTGCAGTCTTGCATTTCAGCTACCCTAAGACCAATCAGAGCTGTGTCATGGTGGTTATATGAGCGCTAGTGATGTTTAGAGTGCCATTATCTGTCAAAGCTCATGTTAAAATAGTTTTTCAGTTTTTATCAATGCTTTTAGGATGGGAAAAGGGAATTTAGGGAAAAGTCTTGAATAAATAGAAAGGTACTTTTATTTTAAACAGAGATGGTTCCGAGCAAAAATGCAACGAAAAAGATTTCTCAGAGATTATCAAAGAATCATTCAATTACAACGTGTGATTCGAGCCTGGCTAAATCACAGAAATGATGCAGCAACCGTAATCCAACGCAATGTACGAAGATTCCTTGCATGCAGACATAGGGGAAAATTTGCAGTTGGAATAATTAAATTTCAGGTAAATACCTCTTGTAAGAAAATTACAAATTTTTTTTTAGTTTTATTTTTTTCATTTTTCCCTCTGGGTTTTTTGGGGAGAGTAAAGATGTTTACTTTGAATTTACCCATTAAATTGCAAGCCAGGTTAGCTTCACTTTAGACATCAAAGCTAAGTGCAAACAGCCCATGAAGTAATATTAACCAGATACTGGTTGAGGTGACTTATGTGGGAGTGTGTGTGCATGTTTGTTTTGGTCTTTTGTCTTGAAAATCCAGTATTTGGAAGATTAAAAACTGAATTATAGTTACTTAAAAATTAATAACCAAGGTAATTACATACTTTGTCAGACTTGGGTAAAACTGATTTGGAACAATAATGGAAGGTTTTATTCTATTGTCTCTTGCTCACAACTTTTTTTTTTCTTTTTGTGAATTTCCTTTTCTGTAGGCATTGTGGAGAGGATATTCTTGGAGAAAGAGTAATGACACAGCAAAAACTAAAGCTTTAAGACACAGTTTAGAAAAAGCTAATAAAAAGAGCAGAGAAGAAAACAAATTGTGCAACAGAACAGCAATTGCTATTGAATACCTTCTAAAATACAAACATCTCTCTTATATTCTTGCAGCATTAAAGCATCTTGGTCAGTATTTCATTTTATTATAACTGATAGATTTCCAGGATGATAGAAACTGGAATTTTTCAGCTGAGAAGAGTTCGTAATGATATTTAGGCTCTCTGTACGGTTGTAAAACGTGAAAGTGCTAGTATAATGGGTTTTTTTCCCCAGACTAAAATTAGATTATTGATTTAAGAGCAATATTAAAATGGTTAGGTAGAGAAAGGAAATCCTATATGATTGTGCTGATTTCCTGGCAGTCCTACCATGCCTTACATAAGTCAATTATATTTACTATCAGTATATGTTCTCATTGGATTGTTTTGTCTGCTTAATTTTTAGTCTGGAATATTCAAACTATTAATTTAGAAATACTTGTTTAAATCAATAGTTGTGTTTTTTACTTCTTTGCACTTCTACTTAAAATTAAGAGAAAACCCTGGTTTGCAATCAAATTGCTTGAGCTTCAGAGTTTTCTTTATTGTGTTTTTTTTTTTTCTTTAATTATAGAGGTGGCTACCAGGCTGTCCCCACTTTGTTGTGAAAATATGGCCCAGAGCAGAGCAATCTCCACTATTTTTGTTCTGATACGAAGTTGCAACCGGAGTGTTCCATGCATGGATGTGATCAGATATTCAATTCAGGTTCTACTTAATGTTTCAAAGGTAACTGCAGGTCTATAAGCTATAGACTACTTTATTGTTGTTTTTATTTATCCACAAAATTTCTGAATAAATTTGAAACAATAGTTTTTAATTTAAAAAAAAGTTTCTGAATTTTAACCGTGTTATTTTGAAACCGATCATCTGCTTTGTACTCACTATGATTTAATTTTCATTTTGGCAAAAGAAAATCATTTCATAGGCTTAAAGTACAAAGGCTAGCTTTTTGTAACTTGTTACGATGGTGTAACATACAGAAGTGATTTTTATCTCTTGGATGTCAGATCAGCTACAAATTTAATCTAGGGGAGAATATGGATTTTGCTTTTTCCTCTAACCTGAAAGGTATTTTAAAGATCTGTCTATATAAACTCTCTTGTCTCTTTTCTTGTGTAACAGTATGAAAGAACTACTCAAGCAGTTTATGAAGTAGAAAATTCTATAGATACTTTACTAGACCTACTGCAAATGTACAGAGGGAAAGCTGGGGACAAAATTTCAGAGAAAGGAGGAAGCATTTTCACAAAGACCTGTTGTTTGTTGGCTATCCTTTCAAAGGACTCAAAAAGAGCTTTGGTAAGACTTAAATGTTTTGGATTTAATAATTTGATTTAACTTGCTTCTTTTGCATGTTTTGGTGTTGTTTGTAATTTTTTTTCTTTCCCTCTCTACCATACCTATTAGAGCTGTAATATTAATTATGACTAAACTCTGATTTAAAAAAAAGCATTTCCAAGATGGTGGAAGTGCTCATTATTTTGTGCTTTGTTTGCCCTGGTCACACCGAGCTATTCAATAAGGCATTGAGGTTCTGATACTGCAATCCCTATTTTCCCCTGGGGTTTGATGGCTTAGCATTAGATCTAGTTTAGTTGCCACTTAATTAATTTTTATTCCATTTCTGAAAGTTTACTGTTGCTTTTCAGATCAAGTTAAGATCTTTGTTGTCAGTAACAAGAGGTAATACCATTTGTGTTGACATACTCTTGGCCTGTTTGTGAAAGAAATCTACTTTATTGATGCTTATTGCCAGAATCCTTAATCAGGTTATTAGGGTAGTCTGGGTTCTGTGCTATGAATTCCCCATCTGTTTATCCATCAGATCTGAGCACCTCAGTTATCCAGGCAGCTTTGACCATCCCATTATTCTTTCATTGCTGTGAAGACGGGTACAAACAGTGATTTGTCTCTCTGTAGCAGTCATTGAAGGCATACGCAAATGACATATGTGAAATTTGGTTTTAAAGAGAAATTAGTAAAATCTGACTTATAAAAGCTTGAATCTTCTGAGATCTCAAGTTGCATGCCAGTTGTTAAGTATTTTGAAAGCATTAGACCCACTGACTTGTTGTGGGTGCGCTGGCTTTAAAATGGTTTCACTGTACTTGTGGGCAGAAGTTCAATTTAAATAATAAATGTTCAGTTTTCTTTGAATAAAACAGATTTCTTGATTTGTTAAGTTGCTTTCAAACTTGTAGTATTAAGTGTGTGCTATTTTCAACTTTTCTCAGGAAATCCGAAGCATACCAAGAGCTGTTACTTGCATTCAAAGCCTATATAAACTTACAGCTCGGAAACACAAAATGGATGCAGAGAGAACACTTGTGAAGCAGAAAACAAACACTTTCTTAAATGGAATTTCCTTTGTTCCAGTAACTCCTCTAAGAATAAAAACAGTTTCAAGGTAAGAGCTTAAAAATTAGTCTGCTGTTTTTACTGTGGCAAAATAATATTTTAATGACAAGCCACTCATATTTTCACAGAATTAAACCAGACTGGGTTTTGAGGAAAGATAACATGCAAGAAATTGTGGATCCTCTGCAAGCAATTCAGATGGTGATGGATACACTTGGTATTGCCTGCTACTGAGCTGTAAATTGTGTACATGAAAAGGTTTTTGTATAGCATGTATGTAGTAGACAGTTAAATGATTTTGAAATAAAGCAAATAAGTGTCAAGCTACCCTTGCAAAATGTATTTTCAATTTGTAATTAATATTTCTGTAACTTTTTTGTGTTGTATACAGCTTTTGAAATCCTATTTTGTACTAAAACCAAAAGCAATTGTACAGTAAAATCATAAGCCCTGGAACCATCACTAGTGCAGTAATGAATTGTTATTGCACAACTGTGAAGCTTACAACTACCCCGGCCGTGCAACACCAGGCACGTCGGCCACGCTGGCAACGTGGTCACCCTGCCACTGCAACACCTGGCCAGTCAAGCACCTGGTGGTACGACCGTCCCAGCGGGTCAACCACACTGGCAGGACAACCACCACCCTGGCACTGCGACACCCAGCGGGTCCACCACCCCAGTGGTGCAATACCCAGCTGGTCAACTATCCTAGTATGTCAACCACCCCGGCCGTGTGACCAACCTGGTTGACCTGCCCGGTGGGCTCATTCCTGGGGTAGCTGCACCGCAAGTATTCCTCACTCATAATAAATATTGTAGAATTCTATTGAAAACAGTTGGGTTTTTTGGGACAGAGGTATGTTGGCTTGACTCATCTGGAGCAATGTAGGTAGGAAGGAAGGCATAGTCTGTGGATTTCAAAAGTGGCTACTGGTTTCGGGGACCTTCAGTTTATTTTCTAGGAAGATTTTGAAGGATTATGGGTGACTGTTGGAAATTTTTTAAAAAATCAATTTTTTAAATGCTACAATATTATGATGGAACAATGGGATGTTATAAGGGTGAATTTAGAAATTCTGACCAGATAACTTAAGGGAGGTGGTTTGTGAGTGCTTTCTTCCTATCAAGTGAGCAATACATGCAAGCACCCTTCTCATCACAGCATCTCCCTTAAATTCTGTTCTCTTGTGCCTTAAAATTGCATTTACTTAGAGCAAGGCCAAGAAAATGAAAACTGTAAAATTATACCCTCCCACCCCAAAATTTAGAGGTCATGCCCGCCAAGGGTGGAACTTGATGCACAATCAGCCCATAGCCATGAGTCTGTTAGGTGACAATGCATCGTAAATGAGGTTCTAACTTGTTTGTTTGTTTAAAAAAAACTCAAAAGGGGCTAGCTGTATACAGCAAAAACCAACAGACACATACTTGCAGTGACTCTGTTCTGAAGGTAAGAGCCTCCAGAAGGAATAATATATAGAATGCAACTGAGTGGTTATATGGGGGTAGGCTGGAGAAGGGGGAAATTTTCTGTTTCCTCTCATTTCTGCCAAGGTAAATAATCTGATAACGGAATGCCCTTTAAACTTGGAACTCAGGAGGTTCTGAGGGGAACAGTGTTCAATCAGTTTAAATTGTTCCATAAGCTTGTTGCCTGTAAAATGATAAATTCTGCCCTCTTTACTGACGTAAAGTACGCCAAATGGAAGTAGAATTCGGGAAGTGTAGTGTTAGGGTATTTGGAGAACTAAAATAAATGAAAACAGTGTTTTCAGTGAAATGTTACAAAATACCATGGACAGTCAAGCATTTGTGAATACCTTTGAAAATCCAGTTAATTATTTACAAAAGTAGTACTTTGTGAGTTTTCAGACACGGTGGAAACTGTTGATGGAGACAGTCATGAAGCTGAGATTTGAAAGCTGTTTTTTCTTCCTAGTTATGATGCACTTGGGAAAACTCTTTGCAGAAGGTAAATACACTGAATTCTGTTGTCAATAGATGTACATTGAATCTAGAACATGTAGTTAGGTAACTTAAGTGCAATGTCTTTCATACCTTTACCAAGAGTAAGCGCTGCTTTTTAAATATAATTTTGTTGTGAGATGGCTGATGGTCAATATTCAGTTGTCACTGTAGCCCACGGCTACAGATTCCTGTCTAAGCTGTAACATTGAGAAGTTCAGGCTTTTGTTCAGAAAAAGCTTCTTGGGAAATGTATTTGAGCAGGTTTGAGGCACTTATACAAATGGAATTTTGTACTATTAAAGCATTTTATATACTGAAGTGTCTTGGTGATTGTTTTTGCTTATCACAAAGCAGAGAGAGGAGTTAAATGAGGGTACCTGCAGTTCCCCCTGTCCTGTCCCTGTTTTCAGTATTTCACATCTCTGTCTTCGGTAGAGTTTTGTCCTTATGCAAAGCAGTTGAAATTACCCTGATACCCTTTGGAAAGTCAAACAAAAGGGATGCGGGTAGTAACCATTTCTGTCTTTTATTTACTTAAAAATCTCAGTTACCCTCAGGCATTGTTTTGGGGGATTTTTTTTAATTATTACTGTTATTTAGGTATGATACAGTGGCAGTGTAAGGAAGCAAATTATTAAAAAATTACCTTGGCACTTTCTATTTAGTCAAAATACTAAATTGGTAGAAAATTCTAGTAAATTCAGTAAATTCTAGTGACATTATTGAGTGAAAGAGCAGTAGCTCGTTCTATATGTATAGGGTGAATGCAGCAGGGACAACTTGTGCGAAAATTCTGCCCAATTATAATGAGATTCATAGGTGGTGATTTAGTTTTTAAAACTTGTTTCTTTAGGTTAAATCTAAATTATAATTTTATTACAAGGTTAGCCTTGTAATGCTGTGGAGAGAATTTTTGAGACCCAAAAGATAATTTTATAAGAAATCCAAACATAAGTATTGTTGGTTTGGCTTGGGGTTTTTTGTTCGATTATTTTTTTTTTTTTTTAATAACAACAGCATATTCAGCACAACTCCTTTTAAAGGTTTGCTCCTATTGCTGGTTTCAGGGGTTTTTTTTAATTGCAGTTCTGCTTCCTTAACCTCCATTTCTTCTTTCTTTTCTGTTGATTCTGTTCTTAAATACCCTTTCTTCAGCAAGTTTAACTCCCCCATAGCCACCTGGCAGTTTGTCGCACCCCTGATAACGTTTGCTGACTGAGGAGCTATGGCATAGCTAATCCTGACACTGCTGCCGCTGGGCTTTAGAGCAGGCATCAGTTCTTTATGCAACAAAGGCTGCTCGTGCTTACAACTTCTGGGCTAAATAAAGAGTCAAATAAATGTGTCCTGCATCAGTTTTGCCCCGTTCACATTAGGAAGTTTCATTCTACAGCTGATATTCCTGTGACCCTAAAGAATAAAAGCTGAGGTAATTGCAATATATCTTAATTCGAGTCTTACAAGACCCCTCATGCTTGTAAGTATTCAGAATTTCATTCACCCCCTTTGAAAGCCTGAATCAATCCAACTGCTTGATTGAAGTTCCTATCCGGGCTGAGATTTTCAGTGAGAAGTATATTTATTTTTTTGCAGATAAACCTTGTGATTTGCCACATATAGAAAACGGAGAGATTGCCCAGTACTATTATTATTTCAAAAGTTATTATTTCCCTATGCAGAAGGAAAAAAAACTTTCTTATTCTTGTATGGTTGGTTATACAACTGAAACTGGGACTCAAGACGGAAGAATAACGTGCACAGCAAAGGGATGGTCTCCAGTGCCCCGGTGCTACAGTGAGTCACCTTTATTATCGTCACCCTTGCTTCTAGCAGGAAACTTGTCTAGCTGGGTGTTCTTGAACGTCCAGGAACAGAACCTGCACAGCACGAGGGATAAAATGTGCAAGTTAGGACAACAAGGTGAAATAATTCCTTTACGTATACAAGCTAAAAATTTGTATAGATGGAATATTTTTACAATAATACATATGTTAAGGGCTTTTACCATACATATTTTATAAGAAATCCAAGAAAGGTGCCTAGTTTCCTTATTTTGGGAAAACTAATGGACAGTTTCCTCTCAGATGTATGTCCTCTAGAGCCTCCCTAGCTGTGGATTCCTTGGTGGTCGTGTTCCATGTTATTACCCTTGGTTTAATGTAGTAGCTGATAATGTGGGAATTTGACAATTTGTGGTAAGAGTTTCTTCAATAGGTCAAGAAAACAAGATTAGATCAAGCTAGCTAAACCCCCCCTTCTCTTGCTTATCAGAGAGCAAAAATACTCCATAGTTCGTTCTTTCTAACCAAGCTGTCTCCTTTCTTTTAGAAAAATGTAACAAGCCTCTTTTGGAAAATGGCTTTTTTTACAGTACAGAGATGTTCTTCAAAATACAGGAAAAACTCCGGTACAGATGTAATCCAGGCTACCACACTCCAAATGGTGGTACCGAAGCTACAGCGCAGTGCCAGCCAGAAGGATGGTCCTCCCAGCCCAGCTGCACTCAAACCCTTGGTAGGATTCTGCGTTTCTCTCCTTTATAATCTGTTTTGTACACAAATAATTCTGCTGTTCTTGCTGGGCCTGTAAGGTGCAACAGGTTATCATCTGAATTCTTCTAGAGCAGGTGTCAGCCGTACCTCTTGCAGTGAAGTTGTCAGATTTCACGCGCTGCTTGTTCTGTGAATTGATAGAAATGAAATTATGTGTAGAAGGAATCGGTATAGATGAAATTGCATTCTTTCAAATTTATCACCATCCAAACTTTCTTCCCAAATGAAGACTGGAACACTTGTGCAAACGATAGAATTTTTAATTATTCATTCCTCGCAAAGATTTGTGCTTCGGGTATGACCCCTTTTAAGGTGTATCTAAGGAAAATTTTAGATTATCTAGATTAAATTTGAGATTAACTTGAAATTTAAAAAGCAATTAATATTATGCATATGCTTTATTTATTTAAGAGTCGTGTCCGGTACCCCGTTTACATCATGGCAGCTACTTCACAGCCCAGCAAGAGCTTGGATTGAACGAAACGCTGCTATACAGATGTGACGAGGGATATCGCACTGCAGGAGGAAACACTGTGGAAGAAGCTGTGTGTCTAACCCACGGCTGGTCCCTTGCTCCAAACTGTACTAGTATGTAATGGGCTGGAAAAGGATTCTGTTTGAAACAGGATTTATTCCACAGATGAACGACAACTGACGAAAGGGGTTGTTTTATGAGCTTTGGGGTGGGGGAAGCCTTCCTCGGCTGGTTTTCACTGCTGTCTGTTTGCTTCCTAGAAAACACTTGCTCCTCTTTGAGTGCAATAGCACATGGAGGTTTCTATCCTGTGAAGAAAATCTATGAAGAAGGAGATGTAGTTCACTTTTTCTGTAAGGAAAATTATTCTATCACTGAATTTGACCTAATTCAGTGTTATTATTTTGGATGGCACCCAGCCCCTCCAGTGTGTGAAGGTACCTTATTTTTATAGTTTTACTATGTCAAATTCTTAGTGAAATGCTAGCACCTTCTGTCATGAAATGCTTTATGAATACAAAATAAAAATATGCTTTTTGTGCCAATTCACAGCTTAAATAGAAATCAAGTGGTAGCTGAAGGATATGGAGCAGGGGAGGAGGCAATGACAACTGGAATTCGTTTTCGGCAGACTGTAACGATAGGGCAGATACTGTCGCTTGCTGTATGTGGTATCCCAGAGACACAGGAATCAGCAATTACAGGGAAGTTGTTCAGCCCCTGAAGCTCAAGTTAGACCACGTTCAGATTACATGAAGGTTTAATCAAGCGTTGCTTAATCCCGCTTTGTGAGGTAGTGCCTCTCGAGAGGCATTAAGAAGAAAATTTGTTGTAAATTCCTCCAGAGCCTGGGGACTGTGGTACTTTTCAGAGTTTTAGAGCCTCGCCAAACTGGACATGTTTGCAACAGAATTAACTCGAAGGGTTATCCCGAGGACAGAAGCCCATCTTTGGCACTCACTATCACTTCTCCAGTCATTGGGGGTTAATGGAGATTCTCGGAAAAGAAACTTTCAAAAGAATGAACGGTCTAGTGACCCAGCTGAGATATGGTATACAGCAGAAAACTGTACCAGTCAACATTTGGGCTAGCTGAGAATTTATAATATTGTTGAACATACCTTGATTGTTGTGGGTCATTGTCTTACCTGGATATTGTCCCCTTTACTAGGATTGCTTCTGAGCTTTAGGAGATCTCAGTGCCTCATGGTAACAAATTCTCTGCTTTAGATACACGGAATGCAAGGTGTTGATGACAGAGGATGAGACAATCAATAATTTTTATTGGTTTAAGCTAAATCTATGGTATTTTTTCCCCATATATTTTTACAGGAATCTTTCCATGAAGTAGGTTTTCTAAAGCAACTTAATAATTGTTGTGGGGTTTTGAGATTTAAAAAAAAATATATATTTAGCCTTTAAAAAATATAATGTGTTAAGCAGAGTTTTCAGTAAAATTAGTGTTTTGTAATTCTTTTATAGCTAATCTTGTGCAAAGATTAAATTAATCTTCTTTTCCTAGAAGATACAGTAGCATTTAAAATGCAATAGATTCTCTCAATTAAGTGGCATATGTTAGGACCTCAGCCCTTTATTTATTCTGATTTATTCTGATGACACAGC
>NW_010144202.1:35138-69391 GCF_000699245.1 Pterocles gutturalis
TTTTTCTTGAGTGAGCACAGAGAAGGTGGGATGCTCAGGAGAATGAAAACATGACCTAAGTCTAGTCTTGAGGACACAGTAATCGCAAACCTAATTTGGGGATAGGAAATGGGTTATGATTATTGCTGCTTCTATAACATTAGAATTGATACATCAGCTGCTTTCAATACTATGTCAATGGAAAGTATGGGAAATCTCTGTTTCCTGAAGCCCTTTAAAGAACATTTTACTGAGTTCATGTGGATAAATTACAGATTTGTTTATAGCAGTGCAATAGCATAATACCTCTATTTTATATTAGTTGAAAGTAAAATCACTTTTTTGTTCTTGTCTCCGATTTGTTAAGAAAATGGGAGTAAGCAATTATTCTGGGTCAATCAAAAATGTCTTTTGAGTGATAGGCTTGCGTGCTGTATAGTAAAATGAATTGTGTACGTGGTTTTCACGAGTGAGAACACCATGTGCAGTTTTTGTTTTCAGATGTAAAACATAAATGTCCTCCACCACCACTTCCTCCTCATGCCCATACCGTCGCAGTTAGAAGAACATATCATAATGGAGACAAAGTTCGTGTACAGTGTCAAAGTACCTTTGAAATAAGAGGATCTGAGGAAATCCAGTGTGAAAGAGGAAAATGGACGTCACCCCCTATTTGTATTGGTTAGTACTTTTGTGAAGACTGACAACTGCACAGAAACGATTCCTTCAGACAATGCCTTCGTTATCTGGAGAGCCTCAGTTTCCATATCTGCAAAATTATGTCCCCCTCTGTTAAAATGCTTGAGAGGTGAAGTGCTGCATAATTTGCAGACAATCTGTTGGTCGGAGATTAAAAAGAAAGGATGAGCTAGGTGAATTCGACTGACGTACCTGTTGTGTAGTTCTCCCCTGAAATATTTATTTTATTACATCTTAAGAGCACAGCAGTGTCTGTTGTTTTGGTATTTGAAAATAAGTTATTTCTGAGAAAACTGGCTCTAAGTTTCTGCTGTGTCTGCAGGAACGATGGATAAGCGGGAATCTGAGGCACCATCATCACCAGAGGCAGATGCAGCCATAAGGGCAAGCAAAACCTATCGCAATGGACATCTAAGTAGGTGAACACTGTTTTTCTACTTAAAAGGGACTTTAATACTCTCCAGTGCTATTTTGTACCCCTTCTGTTAATGTTGTCCAGATGTACGCATTTAGGAGTATTTTGCTGATCCTTTGATGAATAGTTCTAGTGAGGTCTCTTTTGTTTATTTTGAACCACATATGGGCTAAACATTTCAAGCAACAAATAAAGAAGGTCTCATAAAAGAAAAAGAACTAAGCTGTATTGAGTGTAAACCAGCAAGAGTCAAGAGCGGAGACAGATGAAGAGCGTAGAGGGAAATAAAATGTCTGTCTGCAATTCAGTAAGGCCAGCGTAGAGTTTCTGAAGATTAAATTTGAAAAATGGATTACATTGATTTACATTTTATTTGTATGTAGATTTTTACTCAGTCTATTGCTAGTCATACTTTCTCCAGTGTTAACATTGTTTTAAAGATCTAATTACCTATCTCCCTACCTCATATTAGAAACGCAGCAGAACTGTACCTCTCCACCTATGATCAGAAATGGTGTTCTTCTTGGTCCGTTATTGACAAGTTATGAAAATGGTTCCTCAGTAGAATACGGTTGTCAGCGTTACCATTTTTTGGATGGACCTCGTACTGTTTACTGCAAACAAGGAAACTGGACAGAACACCCAACTTGCTTAGGTAAGTCTTGTAAGAAAAAGAAAGCTTTGTCATATGTAACATAGAAAGGTAAAACTGGAAAGAACTTCTAGATAATCCTTTCATAACCACCTTTCCTCTACCATTTGATTTATTAAAGATTCCAGAAACATGAGGATGAATCAAAATCAAATATACCTTGGCCACTCCTGCTAGGTGTCCTCTGGCCTCTTCTAACAAACACCCAATAAAATAGATTCCTCTGTTTTCCTGAGTGAGCTATTCTAGAACATAGTTGTCCCTGGATCTCTCATTTCTTTTTCCCGGATTCTCTGTTCAGTGAATTTCTTCCTGGCCTTCAGTAGAAGGAATGACCACATTTAGATATGATTAACAAGGACTACAATGACTTCTTGGACACCTCATTTTTAAACCTTTGGCCTTTTTTTAAATTATGTGTCTTTATATCTATCATCTCATTCTGGACTTTCTAATTTTTCTGTGTTGGTCTTATGTATGCTGTTCAAAACAATGTGGAAAATTTACCAATACTAGCAGGAATAGTACCTCTGATGATCTACAAGAGTAGTTTGTTTATCTTTCCTTCCTTCCTGTAATGAAATTATTCTATTTTACTAACATCCTTTGTTAAATTGACTCACTTTAAGTTTGTAATCTACTGTGAAAATGCAAATAAATAACCAGTTCATTTTTAATTACTTATTTCTAAATGAATATGATGTACCTTGTCTGGATTGAAAGGTCCAGATCAGCATTGTTGGATCTGAATACTCAGATTTAATAAATCCTGTGAAATAATGAAAACTAATTTCCTATGAGTGTTGTCTCCTAAGCATCCAAATAACCACATTATCCTTTCCATGTTTTCTGAGATTTCTTTTCAACCCTCACCTAATCAGACTAGGAAGAGCACATACTGTTGTTAGCTTCAGGAAATAGCCATGCCAATTTGTTGTTATGGTACCGTGATTTCTCCTTGCCTTTCCCTCAAAGCGTTAATAAGGGCCTCTCTCAGGCAGTGATTCTCATGGAGCTCCTAGACATTTATAACTGTCCCTCTGTCAGGCTTTACTGACGTTGAACAGTGGTTTCAAAAGTTCATGTCTAATGGAAAGCTTAGGCTACCTGATGTGATCCTGGTGCTGAATTTTAAGAAACCTCTCAGAAAGCAACCAAAACACTATTGACTTTGAATGACCTGAAAAAGCCCAAAGAAGAACACAAAACTTCCAAAAGGTTTTTGGAAGATCTCTAAATTCTTTTACCAGTGACAAAACAGAGAAAGAAGCAAATGAAGAGAACTGCCAAAACACTTCCTTAGGTTAACACTTTACACTGAGTGTGTATTAACTACTACTGTCCTTGAAGGGCTTCCCGAGCCTCTCAACCAAATCTGACAGGTTATTTGGATGGGCACCTTTTTTCATTATAAGAAGCTCTTTCAAGTTACAGTAAATAAGTTCTTTTCTTCTTCAGCGGTAAGCCCAGGCTGCCGTATGTTTACAAATACTTGTAGAAACCAGATTTTGTCAGAGGTGTCTGTTTTCTGTGATTTACTGCTCCCAGTTTAGGGGTTTTTTTTACATGTTACTTCAGCCAATTTCTTTACATTTCTATTCTTCTTTTTTTTTTTTTTTTAATGCATTTGTAGTTCTTTTTCTTGCAAGATTCAAAAACTTTTTAGATCTATTGATTTAGATTTCTCTTTTTTTTGCCTCCTACAGAAGGGAGCTAAAAAATCACTTAGGGTTGCTTTTTCTTGAAATATGCTTTTATTTTCTAGAACCATGCACTCTTAATGTAACCAATATGAACAGCAACAATATAGAGTTGAAATGGAGGCAGGAAGAATTAATTTTCCTACACGGCGATCTCATAGAGTTTGAATGTAAACAGGGATACAATTTTCTCCAAACTGCCATTGCATCTCCTGGGAGGACACAGTGTAACCACGGCAGACTGAAATATCCAAAATGTATTATGCAAGGTAAAATAATGCTTTTTAACTGCCTTTTTAATTAATCTCAGATCTAGTTAGAAAAAAATAATTTCTTTGGCCATGAAAGCCTAAAATCTGTTGTAAATAATAGATTCAGCAATACAGATATACAGAGATATCCTTGCACAAGACAGCTATATTGTTAAATATATCCAAGCATGGGAAAACAATACATGTTCCTTTGATGGAGAAGGCTGTAGAAAGGAGGAAGCAGCTGTTCTCCAAGCCCAGGGAACTCAAAACTCTGTAGGCAGCTGTAAACAATGAAATGCACACAAGGGATTTCTTATGGTTAGAATGAAGCAGGAGATTGCATTCTGATCAGAGACATAATGAAATAGTAGGAAAATACGTTATCTGATCGATGATAGATATCTAGTGTTGACAGGCATTGAAAGCTGCTGGTTTGTTCGATTCTTAAGCTGAATGTTTCTCATGTGTTTTGAACATTTTTCCAGCTCCTACAGAAAAATGTGACTCTCCACCTTCCATTGCAAACGGAGCTCTCACTCTGCCACCACTGACCCAGTATGACAGTGGTTCATCAGTCCAGTATAGTTGCTCTGACTATCATTTTTTGCAAGGATCTGAGAGAATCTACTGTTCTGAAGGACACTGGACTTCACCACCAGTTTGTATAGGTAGGTGTGATCAGGTCAATAAGCATTTCTTTCTCTCTGTAACTCTGATACTTAGAATTTATAAATTTCATATTGATAACTAGAAATTCAAGATCCCAACTTAAGTTTGTTTTTTTGTTTTTTGTTTTTTGTTTTTTTTTCAGTTAGAGATTAAAGCTTAGACAGAAGCAAGTATAAGCTTGTCAGGCTTTTTTTTTTTTTTTTTTTCTTAGATATGACATTCCTGCAGTATCCAAAGATACAGTGATTCAATGTATAATATGTTAAGAGAATGAGAAATAATCTACAGGTTTAGTGTAGACTAGTCAAAATGCAATTAAAAAAATAATCAATTTATTCACACTGATTATGTCTCTCTTCCTCAGAGCCATGTACTTTGTCAAAAAATGAAATGGAAAAAAATAATGTGTTGCTGCAAGGATTCTATCAGAATCAAGTTTACTTTTACCATGGGGATTACGTTGGATTTTACTGTAAACAGAACCATGTTGGAGCAGAATCTGGTACAACTTTATTTCAAGTGCAGTGTAAGAGAGGACAGCTGAAGTATCCAAGATGTGTTGAAAGAGGAAAATAAAATAAGTATGGACTTCAGGAAAGCCTATAGGAAAGGTATGTACATGTGAATTGAGATGGCCTCATATTTTCGAGGTCACTGCAGTCAGCTGTGAGAAATGAGTGGTCAGTGACATTGCTGAAGGGGGAAGGAAGTGAAAATGATTTGTTGTACAAGGACTGGGAATGCAGCAGAAGCATGCAACATTGGCATATGCATGGAAAATTTAGGATGAAGGAGTTTTGTAAGGCTTACAGTGATAAACTTGAGGATGCATCACAATCTGGAGGACTTGGGCAAAGCACCACGACAAGAAGCTGCTGAGCAAGCAGTGCCCTTTGCGAGGATATTGGTGGGTTTGATAGCATAAGTGCTTTTGTGACTACAGAATATAGCTCAACTGACATTTAATTGCATGTCATTCAAATAGATGTTTAGTTTTACAGAAAGAGAGGCCTATTTTTTTTTCCACATCTTAACAGCATCCATGTGTCCTTTCACAGGTAAGAAGCCTTTAAAGGACAAGGCTTGAGGGACAAAGAAAAAAGCAAGTATTCCAGAAAAAAAAAAAAAGGTTGTCTTTAATGCTTTAATGTATCTATGAAACCGTGTAAAACCTAAAATAATGCAAATTCTACTCAGTAGTTAATTATTATTCTTAAAAAAAGTCAGGCAGGCATCTTTGTTTTGCTAATTTAGGGCATTCAAGCTATTAAAATATTTAGTCCAATTACTTTGTATGATTTCCTATGATACTCACAACATTGTACTGTTGCGGCTCTGCCTTTGAACATGTTGTGTGTCTGAAGATATGAAGAAAATTCAGGAATATAGACGATGTTTGCCTTGCATCTATTTTAGTATGTTTTAGTACAGAAGTCACTGTAAGGGTCTCTTCTGTATTTTATCTCTAAACTCCATTTTTCTGTGATATCACTGCATGTATGCTGTTCTGTATTGTTTTCCAAGGCTTTCGTGAGTGTTACGAGAATAAATACGTCAACGAAGAAATTAAAGCATTCAAGAAATAGACAAATTCTGCTTATTTAATCAAAACCCAGTTAACCATTTGGTGGAAAAGAGGTTGATAAAAATAATATTTACATGCTGTTTACAATAGCATTCCAAAATGTTTTCAAAAGGTTAAAATTCACTGCTTTGTAAAGTGGTGTTTAGAAATGAGGACAAATAACAATGCGATTTAGCAATCTAATATAATGAACTTCTGACGTGTGATATGTTCATCTGAACTAGGTGTTCACTATAGCTCTTATTTCTAGGTCACGTTATGAACAAGGATTGTATTGTGAATTGGTGAGTCTCAGTTAAGAAATAATGTAAGAACTTGGTTAAACAAAATGATTGGTAATAAATTTTTTAACCAGTAAATTTTGATATATTGAGCATTGTTACCTCAATAGCCGCCATCTAGGCTTCCTAAGCATCCAGAAAGTATTTGTGCTGAAGCCAAAATATATAGAAATTAATCTCAGTCTCTCGAGTTTTTACATACTAATAATTCCTGTGTCTACAAAAGATAGAAGAAAAACTATTTCCCTTGAACATGAAGGATGTTGACATGACGGAGTAGCTCTCTAGGCAAAATCTTGCAAGGCAACTAGCGTATCTGTGACCATATCAGTAACACCACGCAAGGTCAACATTACCTAGGTATCAGGAAAACCATATTTGAAATATAACCAAACTGGGATGAATGGGGGAAAAGTCATTTGGGGAAGGTTGTTTATTTGGGAGGAGAGGGAGGTGGAGAAAGGGAAGTACAAGCATGGGGAAAAGAAGACAAATAGGGGGTAATAGGATCTGCACATGATATAATTGAGACCCTACAGGGATACCAGTCAAGCAGCTCTGCGCTTGTTGACCTCAGCTTAGATCAGGCCAAACCCCCAAATCCATAGTCTTGACCATACCACAGAGCTCAAACTGGTTTCCACGGCCTGGAAGATGCATTCGGGGCACAGGGGGAGGGCCCATTCTCTGCCTAGCAGGGAGAAGCACCCGAGACAAATGGATTACTTGAATCCCAACATCTTGCCCTTTCAGCAAATGGAAGGCTCAAGTCCCCCATAAGAACCGTGTCTGCGGATCTAGAGACTTCCTTGAATCATTTAAAGGAGACTCCACTCATTTGCTCATCCTGCTGACACTGAACCCTGACGTGATCCCAGCGTAGTTTCCAGGCAAGCGCACAGAGAAGAAGCTAGGAGCAGACAAGGCCAAACACACTCTACTTGCTGATAATCAAATTACCTGTGGACTTTAATTCTTGTCTCAGTATGCCACCAAAGCCAACCTATTTCAGGACGTAATTGTTAATAAAAATAATGAGATCAGGATAGAATGGATAAAATGTAAGCACAACCATTCAGGTGGATAAAATGTAAACACATTTACAAAATGTAAATACATTTACAAAAATGGATCAAATATGGATAAAATGTAAACACAATCATCCAACAATAAAAAGAAAAACAATAACAAAGAACATTAGCTAATCTGTAAACAAAGCACAGCAAAACAGGAAACACTAGGAAAAATTGAGCTCAAATCACAGGGTCAGTTGAGGGATCTTTCATTTCCAAAGCTGGGCTCCTTCATGCCATTTCCATTTATGCAAACCACCCTGCAGCATAAAGAGAAAAAAAGGGGAAAAGGCATGAAGACAAGGCCTGACACACTGCAGTGGTTCTTCAGAGCAGTGGACAGGCAATTTCAGAAAAGTTGCCTCCTACAGCCCCGCTGGCCCCATGTCCTGGGCACTGAACACTTACCTTCGCATGTAGGATACATGATCTGGCCATCCAGGCACTCTGCTGTAAATTCCTCATGGCGTGAAACTCGTCGGTAAAACCATTTGCACTCAAATATAATATAATCCCCAGTGCGATAGGTGGAAGTGCTCCACCTTGATGACTGCCGTTTAATATTGTTGCGTTCCATAATCCTCTCATCCACGGTACAGTTCTCTGGAAAAAGTACTTTCATCATTTGCCTGTAGACCTCACAGTGGACAACTGATGCTCTGAAACTCTTGGTAGCAGCTGAGAGCCCCTGAGAGCTCTTTCCCAGCAGCCTTTCCAAGCTCAGTACATGAGTCAATGGCTTCTTGGGGGCAATGCCCCTCAACGCCTGCAGCTTACAGCACGCTCCCACACCCTGGCACCCTGCTATTACCTCCCCAGGTGTTTCCCCACGAAACCTAATGGCTTTCCCCTTGGCTTCAGCACTAAAACTGCAACAACACAGCGGCTAAGCTGTGGCCGAAGTGGACATTACTTACTTCCTGGCTTGCACCGTGGATATTCTAACCTCCCCTCCATACACTGTGCTCTGAATGGGGAAGAATCTGGGTCCTTCAAATACCCTCTTTTACACCGAAATTCAATAAAGTCACCCGATCTGGAATACAGCTTTCGTCCTATGATCCATTTTAGCTCAATATTGTTTCTGTCCATGTCTTCTTCAGATGCTGTACAGGCCACTTGAAAAAGGCAAGAGAAGAGTGTCACCACTTCATACAGACACACCACAGGGAACTGTCTTCCCCTAGGGCCTACAGAAGTTCTTCACATCACAGAACTCTTCCAGCTATTTGCTCTGACACTCTGTTGCTTATGACAGGAAAGATATTCACATCCAAGCTAAAGGGAAAAAAGACCATGGCTGAGATGCACTCAGCGCTATGCAGAAGCCTTTTCACTCTGATAGTCACCCAGGGCAAGATAGAAGCATGTGTGGGGGAAGTCACCAGGCACCCATGAACTTCCCTGTGTGTTTTTGAGATCCCTCCCAAGCCCATTGTGGTGGTGAGAGACATCCTGCAGCAGCGTGGACTACACAAGGCAGATTGAAGAAGAAACTCCTTCTGGACAAAAGCAGAACTCACTGCTGTTCTGCCTGCCAGCATTGCAGTGCTAGCACAAGCGCTGCTGCACAAGTGCTGCCCTCAGGATCTGAGAGAAAACTGGAGCAGTCACACAGCCTTTGGCCACACAGCACGTGGTTCAACCTACCTAGGCAAACTGGGGGGCTTGTCCACTGCCCTTCAGCACAGGTGATATACTGAGATCCTTCCAGGACATAGAGACTTGGGCATTTGTATTTCAGAGTTGCACCTTGTGGATATTCTTGCTTGGTGAAGGAAAGAATGTCTCCATTTTCAATAACTGGAGGCGGGCCACATTTCCCACTTTTGCCTGGAAGAAAATCCCCAGAGAGAAAGCAATGAGAATTTAATTGCAACAGAGGCCTGGCCACAAATACTACTGGACAGTATGCTGGCACTATGAGAGACTCGGAGGAAAGCAGAGCGAAAACTCAATACCTATCGGGTGAAAAAGAGCAAGGGTTTCTCATTTCTCCAGTGCTGGGACTCACAACTGCCAGTTCATCCTGTTTGTCCAAGGCTGGAGTGCTTGCAGCTGTCTGCAGGACTTTGTCCCACCCTGCATAATGGTGTAGCATTTGGCACAGCTCTTGCTGCAGAAGAGCTTGACACCTACCTCTTCCCTGTACTGCCTGAGCAGTGAGGAAGGTGGATCTGATTGCAAAAAATAGCAACTGCCACTGAACAGCACCACTGCAATCACTAGTGGGACAGCCCTTGGGCTCTGCAGGCCACTTACAGCCACTGGGGAGGTCACACATGCCAGTCCTGAAGCACTGCTGCCTCACGGGTTTTTGTACCTATTCAAGCACCACACTGCTGCCAAGTCTGGCCTCCCAGAGGATCTTGCATTGGGAAGTCTCCAGAGAAGACTCAGATCCCTTGGTAGCAGCAGTGGCACTCTTTGCAATTGGCATTGTGTTGAGGAGCCACGAAGTGGAGCCTGGTCTGAATTCATTTGCTGCTTCTGCACCCCTTTCAGCTCCCAGCTGGCTGGTGTTTGAGTCAAACGCTGCCGCACTGATTCATGTGCTGAAACTTCCTGTATGTCTAATGAAAACAAATGAGATTATTCAGTGCGCTCATGAAATCCTAGGAGGCACCAACACCGTACCTAGACATCGGCTCACACATTAAATGCTACCCTTGGGTGATTTAACAGTTGATTTGACTCCATGGCATTCAATACAGCAATGCATCATCTGCATTATCTGGATGTCAACTAGCAGGGAAGCTGTGGTCTCTTTTCTCCAACAGAGGCAGCCAAATTTCTCACTTTCTTCTCATCAGGCTGTTTTGCCAATACACAGGGTCAGCGCAAGGGACACAGACCCCACCTTAAAGAATTGAGCTTATCTTTACTTATGGTTAAACCAATAAAATGATAAGTAAGAATGAAACAGAATATGATAATATAATGTAAAGCAATAAGATGAAAGATGAAATAGTGCAGTACAAAGAAAATAAGGCAGGTATTATTATATGTGGCCAACCACAGTGATTAAATAAGATGCATCACCAATTGCCCTAATACTTCACCATCATCCAGATCTGCAGTCGCTGGGGAGCCCTGGTTGCAGCGAGGATCTGGAGAACCTGTCCCAGCAATTGGGAGGTCCTACGCATATACTCGTAGGCAAGGTCTCCAAAGTCGCTGTAAGAGGGTGCAGCTTTTTATACTATTGAATAGACAAGCTTACATCACTTCAAATGGGGAACATCTGGCATTGTTCTCCATTAGACTCTCCCCCCAAACCTGTCCAGGGCTCAAGGAGGAGCCAAGGGAGCTTCTTGATCTGTTTGGCTTTGACCACATTGTTCAAACCTAGGCTGGACATCTGGCCCTATGGCCTTGACAACCTGTCTCTGAACATGGGAAGAAGGGACAGCCTCACGACATTTGATCTTCATTAGTGATTATGCTTTAACTAAACTATCTACTGATGAACGCACATACTTTGCTAATGATCTGGTGCTATTCTTAGACATCGTTCTGTTGGAGGGGTTCATCTAGAGGTCAACTTTGGTTTGAGGCCTGCAGCTTAGGCCTAGTACTTCACAGGCAGACACAGAAAGTAGGTCCTAAGAAGTCTAGACCTGCCCAGCAACTGCTCTCAGCCTCAGAGTGGTTTTCAGATGGGGCCCTCTTGAGTGAAGCCACCTGGGTCACTCAGCTGGTAAACTCATCTGAGTAGATACCTGGGGAAATGGCTTTTTTCCTGCATGTGCCAGATACAATGCATTTGTGCACAGTAATGAGAGGGAAATTTGGAGAAGTAAATGCCACTGAGTCAGCTTCATGACAGTCTCACTGCCAGGTGACTTTATGAAGAGAGAGAGAAAGTACCTTTACACTTTGGCAGCTCTGTCCAGGTCCCGTTCTGACACGCCACAGTGGAAGCCCCAGTCATCTCAAAACCTTGCCAGCACTGATAGCGAGCACTCTCCCCCGGCAAATACCTTGACTTTTTAACACCTTGAACTTTACCACCAGCAATTTCTGGAGGAGGTCCACACGTCACATCTGAAAAGAGACACTGCTGCAGTCACGTTTGCAGTTGTCGAGGTGTTCCCCTATACAACCAACAGTTAAAGGAATCAATCTTGTTACAATTCCTGGCCAGATTTTCTGCCTCAGGTGGAACTCATAGCTCCAAGAGTTCACCAAGGAGAAAGCAATGAGATGTGACAGTGGCAGAAAATGGGACTCTTGGGAGATGGCAATGTCAGTGAGGGCTTCTAGAAAAAGCCAGCGTTCCTGTAGCTACACCTTACGGCACAAGAAACCACACCAGCTTTCCTGCGAACCCACGTCCCTCCCCAGGGAGCCCTGGAACTCCTGAAATCACAGGGGTAGCAGCCAAGCTGGTGCTCTGCTAAACCTCCAAGCAGAGCTCTGGAGGACTGGCGGCGCTGGAGGAGCTCGTCAGTCTGTGCTGCTCAGAGGCAGGTAAGTGCAGTCAGCTCCATGGAGACGTGCAAAGCCAAGTCGCACTTGTTCACCCTGCAGCCACAGATTTGGGCAGGGGACAGGAGCACAGCTCCTGACAGCTCCTTGTCACAGGGATGCTCTTCCCACTTCCCTAGCAGATCTTACATGGTTTAGATCGTCTTTGCTGGGACTTGCATCAGTCAGAGTAGAGCTCTGGAGAAGAACAGCTGTTTCCCCCCCACACTGCTTCTTCCATTCAGATACTCCCCAACATGTTTAAACAGAACAGAGGAGCCCTTACATGTCTTTCTACTGAAGGTCACTGAAACAGCAGACTCTGGGGAAATACCAGTAGCATACAGGAGAACAATAGACCAGCACATTTTAGGCCCTGCGTCTTCAAGATATTTTTGCTGTTGATGAAAACATCCCCAGTATTTCTAGAAGCACAAAGCTAAATTAAAATGTCATGCAAGGAAGCAATAGCAAGTACAAAGTTGGGGTACCCAAAGAAAACAGAAGTATGAAAGGTGGAGCCTTTAGAGTGTTTAGGTAAACAAACAGCCCCCTCTACGCTAACAGTCAAGATGGAAGCACAGATTCTTCTTACCTCTGCAGGTTGGTGTTTGTGACCATTTGCCATCTGTACAAGTGACATAATTTCCACCCATCATTTGAAAATTGCTTTCACATTCATACTGCACTCTGGCATCGGGCAGATACCTCTCCTGTTGAGTGCTTGTAATATAAGCATTGGGAACTTCAGGTGCGGCTCCACAGCTAACATCTGAAAAGAGAGGTGTGTTTAAGAGCACTAATGCAGCAATAGGACTGCAATCACAGAATATTGCATTCCGGAGCACCATTGCTCATGATGAGCAAAAAAGGCTTACGTAATGCAGATATTCTACTACAGGCAGAAAAAGGAAGATATTAATGGTCTTTATTCTGCAACGCTTCACCAGACACTATTATTTTTGCCTACAGTGACTAAAAAGAGAAAAGGCATTGCAGAGATCAGCTGAAGCTGCAGATTGGGTGCTGTACAGCATTGTGTGCCAAAGGGCTAGGAAGTGATTTCTTTACTATTTGAAGGTAACTGTCAGAAACTGGCATTCTTATTGATGTGAAAATAAGATACATTACCCTACCAGTTATCTCCTTTTTTGCAGCCAGCATCCATTTCCCCACAACCCTCTGCCTGCTTGATTTCAGCAGTGGGCTAAGTTTCAGCTACTAGCCTCAGCCCGCAGGGGAAATTATTTCTTTGCTGATCTACCCTTGCTTGTTGTTTCTCAGGAGCCAGAAAAATAGGTGTTGTAGTAGTCACCTGTTGGTTCTATTGACTCACCTGAATGTCTGAGTTGACACTATTTTAATTCACAACATAAAAGACTAAGAATGATCATAGACTACTCAGAAGTAGAACACATACCTTCACAGAAGGGCGGTGCCGTCCAGTTTCCTTCTCTGCAAATAATTTCGGGCAGACCAACAATCAGGAACCCTGCCTCACACTGGTACCGAACTGTTTCACCGGGCTCATACATTTCCTTGTTTCTGCCTTCAATTTGAGCATTGGCAACTTTTGGAATACTTCCACATGGCATTTCTGAAAAGATACAGAAAGTCGATGCCTGTGCTAATGTGATAGACATAGAATAAGTGTACTGTTTCCACCAAACAGACGCTTTAAGGAGCTTTTTCTAACATCAGCACAATCATCTACTGCCAGTGCATTTTACAGAAGAGGTTGCATACGGAAGATTAAATAAGTCATTTCCCAAAACAGGCATGGACTTCAGTCACTGAAATATTTAAATCCTGTTTCTAACCATGCCAGGAAATTTTAATAAAGACATCTGTCCCTTACTACACAGAAGCAGTTTCCATCACTGAAGCCCCAAAGCAACTCCTAGTCACTAGTGGACTCTGTAGAAAACAGATCCTTGGACTATGAGGGTGTGCCCAGGACTCATGTGACAGAGACGTAAACTGAACAAAGATTGCAAGAATACAAAGGGCTATTAAAAAACTAAACTGAACTCAAAAAGTCAGCTTTGCATCCAATCAGGATTGCTCTGAAGATATCCATGAGGGATGATAAGATTCCACTGCAAAATATGGAGTTACTGGCTCTTACTAGTCAACATCCAGTTTAAAATCCTTTCATTTTCCTTGCTAAATGCACTTCCAAAAAAAGTATTTCTTTATATTACCCAAGCATATAGGAGCTGAAGTCCAATTTCCCATAGAACATGTTATCTCTGATGGCCCATCTAACTTGTATCCAGAACGAGAAACATAGTTAATCCTAGCACCAGCCAGATAAACTGTTATGCCTTCTTTTTTAATTTTTAAGTTTTGATTTTCCAGCCTGGGAACATCAGCACATTCTACAGGTGGTGGTGGCGAACATGGTCTTTCTACAAAATACAGAAAACACAAACAAATAATAACGCAAGACAATATTCCAATGACACATGCAGTCTAATGCTGAAAAGAAAAAAAACCCACAACCATGCAAACATAAAGTAAATGGCTTGAAAGGAAGATGAAGAAATACCTAAGGAACACAACCCTAAACCTCTCTCCTTTCCCTCCTACATGGGGTGTCTCTCTTTTCCTTAGAACCAAATTAAAGCCATTTTCCAGTTTGTACCAACGAGATACAGTTACAGCTTAGCATCAAGAACAGGGAAAATTTCATAGGCAGAGAAACAGAAGAGACGTTATCTTGTTTGGGGATACTGAAAGTGAGTTTCTAGAGTGTTAGCTATTAAATTTTTACACTATTAACAAAGTCATACTAATGTCCCGAAGGGTTTTCTGATGAAAATAAAAAAGAGAACAGAACTTACAAAGTGTTATAATGTACTTCCTAAAACATACAATGGGTTAAATCTCTATGAAGCCCTCCCGAGTCAGTGCTGTCCCAATGCTTTCTTCTCCTCTACTACTGTAGAGTAAGTGGACTTAAGTTATATTCTATATGCATTTTTAGTTATTAGTAGATTAGTTTTTATTAGTTGACACATCAAGTTGAAAGTGTATGTTTGCACTGAATTCCACCATACAAAAGATCCCATTATAGTCAGTTCCTGTTCAGTAACTGGGACCAAGAATTTTATTTCAGTAAAAGTTGTTTTATGATCAAACATTTTTTTGGTTATTCTTCACTAAGTAAGTCTGCCGCTTATCAGCAGAAATGGTGACTCAGGCAATGCAAAAGAAGAGAAACGTGGCATCGGAGTTTTGCAGCTTAGAAATACAGATATGGTTGGCATGTTGTGCACATCAGTCACCAGCTGGCACCTCATTTGTCCTGTGCTCATCCGTCTCCTATTCATTTCTGAAAACACTTTATTCTACCTCTTCATGAACTTCTGCTTACAAGGTATCACCTGCACCAGTAATATTTTAAGAATTGGATTACAGATTCCTCAGCAGTTCTTAGAATAGATGGCCTGAGTTACACCATATCATTTATACTCTTATCGCGGGAAGAAGCCACAAAAAGAAAAGGAGAAAAATCAAGAAAGAATAAAAATTAAAAAACCCAAAGACTGCCACTATTACAACTAAATAATAAATAATAATTATTTTTTCACCAGGATACTAGTAAAGGCCCCCAGTCAAAACTGAGACTCCATTCTGCAATATAATAATAATTATTTTTTCACCAGGATACTAGTAAAGGCCCCCAGTCAAAACTGAGACTCCATTCTGCAATATACTAAACAAACACACACACAGCTCTTGAGGGAATACCTGAAAGTTTTATATGCCATCTTAGATGAATCTGCGTAAATAAAAAGACTTACTGTTGGTTAGCTACACTTTCTTTAGCAACTTATATTCTAATGCTTTTCTGCAGTTACCTGTTCATGATAATCTTAACAGAAACAGCATCATCCTCCCGTTAATGATGACTGCAAATGCATACCATAGAAGTTAATAATAAAATAGAAAAAAAATCCACTACTGACCCACACAGTGAGGTGGTGATTGCCATTTCCCTTCTATACACGTTATTTCATTCATACCGACGAGCTGGAAACTCTTCAGACATGAAAAAGCTATTTTACTCCCATGCTTGTAAGTTCTTCCAACTGTTATCTGCTGGGCACCAGGCACCTGAGGTGGAGGTGGGCATGTACTCTCTTCGGCTAAGGACACATACTCATGTTATAATAGAATGTAAGATAAAGCATAACAGTTCATCACAGATTATAACACGAACAACCAAGAAAACACTGGCGTTAGATAATTCTTCAGTAGCTATCTCAAACTTTAATTAATATAATGACTATTTTGTTCTCCTTCAGAAACACAAGAGCTGCCTTCAGATGCTCATATGCTTTCAAACTCATTGAAAAGACAGTCACAGTTGCCTACACCAATCTAAGCTGGACCTTCTGGTAGTCCCTTCCTTTCCCTTACACACGGCTGCACGCTCTCGTGTGCTTTCCCTGACTTTCTCTTTTCAGGAAGACTGGACCAACTTATGGAGCTCCTGATTTGTTTTGTTGTTGTTTTTTTTTCTTCAGACTTAGCTAATAACAGAGCTAAATGAGAATCACAAATGGAAACAAAGAAATAAACTTCCATTTTGCCACTCATGGAATGAAGGGCTGCTCCTGCCAAAGGAAAGAAAAAGGGAGGGAAGGAGGTAGATCCAGGAAGGAGGAGACCTCAAGAGCTTGGTTTGTTGCTTCTAGTGGTTCCCCCAAAGGTAGGAACACTTGGTTTTGAAAGGGAATACTCCCTCAGTGATTGTCACTCTTCTCCCACTTCCACGCATTATTTCCCATGAATCTGGCATAACCAAAGCAGGCAGTGAGGTGATGATTGTTTTACAATCATGCCTTCCGCAGGCAATATCCTGTTCTGCTATACCTAAGGGCAGTCCTGCAGGTATCCGACCTTCGGTCTGTATCAGATAAGGGCAATCTTTTCTATGTCTGTGCTTTGGAGTTGGTCAACTCAGCTTTTTTTTGCTTGTTGTTTCACTAGGAAGTAATTGGAAAAGTAGAATAAAAAAAAAAAAAGAAAGAAAAATCAGGAATAGAAAAGTTTTGAATGTTTACAGGAAATAAAGGAACTTTTGCTGGAGCGTGGGCTGTGTGCTAATCTCATTTGCACCAGGGTAAAGCCCTTCTGAAGAACCGAGCTTAAATTTATCATTGCAGAAGTGACAGTGACAACTGTTCCAATTGCCAAGTTAAGTCTGCCTTACTAAAATAGTGTGTAACTCTAAACCTAGTTAACTGTTCAAATGATTTCCATAATTATTCATGAATATTCTTTGGCATATAATTGAGTACACATATATATACACATAGAAGCATTTCTATTTCAGACTACTGACAGAGCAATGCTAAGAAGAAGAAATTGTATACAAATCTCGAAACATACCTGTACATTCAATCTCTGGTGACCATTTTCCAGACACACAAGTTGCCCGTTGAATCCTTTTGTCACCTGATGTACATATATAATTTATATCTCCATGGAACCCTGTCTTCCTTCTTGGCTTGAGACGACGACCATTGTGCACAAGCTCAACATCATTTGGAAGTACACACCGAGCGGACGGATCTGAAAAAAAAAATCAACAAAAAGAGCTAAAAAATAGATTTAGTTCAGATATTATGTACATACACATTCACTGATGAAGAGGTCATCAGTTTCCTAATGCATGTCCATGGGAAAGTGACTTTTTATCTACTGCAGTTTGAAGTAACTCCTGAGCTTCCTAGACTGCAGAAATAGAATGACTTTTTTTGTTCCTGCTATCGAAAGCAGAGACTGTTCTCACTCACAAAGTAATTAGTTTTATGTTGACAGGATCTCTTTTACTGACTACAGTAAATAATATTAAAACTAAGCATTCTTTTCTTCCCTCAAACTATAAAAAGTTCGCAAGATGAGGAAGAAGAGAAACCTTCTTTTGCTTATAGAAACAAGAGCATAAAGGAAGTACTAGCTCACACTGAGTAAGTATCAGGTATCATCTCCTGTGGAAGTGTCTCTCTTGTCTCCTTGACTGGTGATTGAGAGCCAGAACACAAGCAGACTGTGTTTTGTGCCAGATTCTGTCCTCAACATCATTGTAAATAACAGTGTACTCAAATCACTGATGAAGATAAACTCACTTCTGAAGAAAGGGGGGACCAAGAATTGGATATACCATAAACTGTATTCTGTTAACTGAAGTGCTGGAGTAATTTATCCCAGACAAGACTCCTTCTTGCCCAGTACTACTTTTTTCTTAAATTACTGACTCCAATGTAATTTTTTTTCTTAGGAGAAGGCTTTGTTTTCTACCTTTTAAAAAGACATTACTCCCATTCAATTTATGCACTGCAAAACTCAATGGGAAGATGAGAAACAAAGAAAACTACTGCTTAGTAATGAAAATAACTAATACACAGAAAAATTATAAGGATGGAATAGGCCTATCACATTATTTTTAATTCCCAGTAGGATTTTAAAAAAGCAAAGTAGTATACAGAGACATAAAACTGCAAGTAATTAATGCAACAGGCATGCTGCTTTATTGGAGGTATGTCCCAAGGCTTCTGAGGGGTTGTTACCAGAGAAGAACACTGGAAAATGGGTAAAAGCCACTGTACAACAAATATGTACCCCCCAATACTTGATTTTACCCATGGTGCAAGTGTCCGTTTTCTTCCCCACACCTACTCAGAATGCTTACAAAGTTGGAGGTACAGGTCCTTTCCAGGGTGAAGGACATGGTCACATTTAAAAGAGAAGTAAATAAAAAAACCTTAAGCTGAGATGCACAAAACTATAGTAACTCTGGCTACATATTGATTGCTGTAATATTGTGGAAATAGATTACCAGCACAAAGAGGTAAAGGTTTCCATTCCCCATTAAGACATTTTATTTTCATTTCCTTAGAACTGGCAGAGCCTTGTTTACATCTGTAAATTACTTCATCACCATGTGAAAACTGGGTCTGGTCTTCCTGATGAAGAACAACATTTGGAATAGAGGAAGGTGATCCACATGGCATTTTGTCTTCTGTTGAGAAGAGCAGAAGTATTCCACAATAACACTGGAGTCATATGTGAATAGCTGAAAGAACTTAAATAAAAATAACTATATTTGCACGTGGTGAGTCAAAGCCATTAATTGTAACAACTAAACTTCAACACAGCTGGAGTATGTATATGTTTTAGTCAATTTACTAAATCCCTCTCCTGTCTTTTCCCTTCTCTTTCCATCACAGTGGTAACTCCACAGCACGCTCCACAAGTAGTTTTAGCTAACATTAATTTCCCAAACTGTATTTCACTGGTATGTAAACCCTAAAGTATAAGAAAACCGTAAATTAATCCAACTCATCTGGATCCCTGACTCTGATCAGTCAAAAACATATTTGGTTATACACTTACATATTTGTAAATTGTACTTTCAATTAGTATTATTACAGGAACTGAAAACCACTGTCGTATCACTTAGAGGGCTGCAGCACTGTCACCTCTGTGTAATAACAGCAGTTCCTGCTTTGGGCTGTCACTGCTGCAGTGGTAGTGACAGCAAAGGGTAACAGTTGGCACAGATGAACGCAGCATATGTTTTTTTTGAAGGATGAAAAAGGCATGTAAGGGGAATAAGCGCATATGGCCTGCTCCTAATGTGGGAGAGGGAAGACCCATGATAAATAAAAAAATTAAATTTGAACAGCCCTGCACTCAAGTTTGGACCACTCTTCTTTCAAACCTGTGCACTGAAACGATTTTCACTGGATCAAGGATTGAAAAAAATGCAAGCTCCCTGTTGTACTTTTTTAAACCATCACTGTGGCTCATGGAAGACATGTCAGAATGTGTATGTATAGGGACAGAGTAAGCCAGTCCCTGAAAGAACACCATTTATTGGTTCTGCTGTTAGATCATCCTGTGCCATAAGAATGCCCATAATTATTTTCCGTATTTACAGATTTTCAGCTTGAACATTCCATTCTACTTCATTACTAAGACACTGTCTTAACAAACAAATAGTCGTTTTGTACAAGATTTTTTTAACTCCTGTCACTGACATTCATTCTCTCAGGTTTGTGGTACACTACCTCACGACGTGCACAGAACATGGGTGTTTTTCCTTAGGCAGGAGACTTGACTGTAGAACTATTCACCATTTCAGTAGCGGGACTGTAAAAAACTGTTGGACATGTCTGACTCTAGCCTAAGGAACATGGCAACATAAATAACGCCTTCATAGCCATCCTGTTTGTAGCCCTGTGTCCCACTAACATACAGTATTGCCATTGCTAGAAAGAGGCCACAGAGTTGGTATCGAGCTTGCAAGGCCTCAGGATGGAGGCTTCTCAGGTTTACTTTGTCAATACCTGTCCTGACCCGCCTGCAGGCTTGGTTTTACTTGTTTCAGCTGTAAGGGTAGTTTTTCTAGTGACCAGGCTATAGCTATTTACTTTACTTCTGTTTATCTCTGTATGGCACAACCATAGTTCTATACACATAGCAGTAACAAGTTTTTAGTCACTGTAGAGTGCATAATTATGAGTCTAATATAACAATGCAGGTGAATACAGGGTTGGTATAATAACAGAGTCCTTGAGAAGTGGGGACAACGGTCAGGTGTGGCAGAGGAGAGGCATGGGATGGTAAGAGACAGGCACAGCCTGTCATCCCGAGGCTATGAATAGCTCACAAAAGGCCAGTTTAGACCTGGAGCTGATCAAAACTGGTTTTAGGGGTAAGTATCTAACATAGTTAAAACACACTTAACGTATCTAATTCAGAACTTGTAAACCAGGAAAAAAAAAGGGTAAGGCATAAAACCATGTTAGCAAACCTAAAAATTACCCCAAGCAGATCATGAAGGAGGAAGAGGAAATCATCAGCATCACATCTTACTCCTCACAGTGAATGACTTGAGATACTGATCATGTGCTGTAACTTCCCTCCAAAACACACCAGACCAAAGTTATTGACTTTAGGACCCAAAGGGGCAGTGGAAGGGTTAGCATAAAACCAGAACAAGGGATAAATAAGAGAAGGTGGGTGTATAACACTTTATCTGTTATTCTGTATTATTTATATATTCATAATTATTCTTTATATATTACATATTTCATTACTTTCTCTTTCTATACTAATTTGATGTAGACTTACAACAATTCTTTTACTGGACTGTTAAGATTTCAATTATACTACTAATAAAGTTTTGACTTTACATATAGTGTGTGTTTACTTTTCATCTGTAACATGATTTTGAACGTCACGTTACATCTGAAAATATATAATTTTAATTGTGAAAACATCTGCAAAGCATTATCCTACAGTGCACTATAGACTTCTCCTGAGTAAGAGTTACATAGATTACCAATGCAAGAGGGAGGAGATGACCATTGTCCATCAACACATTCTATTTCCTTTGATCCAAGCAATTTAAATTCTATGTTGCATTCATATTGCTTTCTGTCCCCATGCTGATACTGTTCCACAAAGCCACCAGCAATACTTCCATTGGTAATCTCAGGTGGAGGTCCACAGCCTCTGACGTTCACTGAAATCAAGAGATCAAATCTATGCTCTGAATTCAGCAATTTAACACAGTTATATGTTAAGAACAACACAAAATAAATTGAATTTGTTGTTTAAAGTTAACAAAAATCAGTAGAGCAGGTTAAACAGGCCATTGGTTTATTCCTTTGAATGTCTGGACTCATGCTGGGCTGGAGATCACAAACACGGGGACCAGATGTGTGACCCTGGCTCACTCTACTGTATTCCTCCCACGCACTGTCAATCTCCTGCTATGACAAAAGAAGTGGCTGATAAAATCAACCCAGTTTTAAGAGAAAAAAAAGTGTTACATGGATGACAACTTCACTATTCTTAAAAAAAAAGGGTGAAAATTCTGCAAGTAATAATAACAATATATGCTATAAAAAGCACCTAACGAGTGATATGTGCTGTATATTAATGGAATTAACTTCCGATGGAGTGAATGGAATTCCTGTTAAGAGAGCTTAAAATGCTGCTGAGCTTAAGAGCAAACTATATGAAATATACTTGTTTTTAAATGGAAAAGAGTGAGCAAAAAGGAGGATGAGAGCATGAAAGACAAGGAAACTGACTGAGTGGGAGGAAAGGGAGATGGGAAATACGAGAGCCTGTCATGCTCTCAAGCTTCCTCGTGAAAGGGCATAGCACCAGGAAAATAAACTCTTTTCAGATGCCACTAATCTGTGCTCTGTCTTAAAAAGGATGAGAAGAATAGGGGCAAATATCTTCCCTTGTGCATGAGTTTGTTCATCCTACCGGATGAAGCTGAGGAATTTCATAGGGAAAACCCTTCACTGAGTTTCTTTTGCTTGGCTCCGGCTCTGTCACCTCCAAAAAAAGCTTTTTTTTCTTCAATATCATATGATCAGTAAAAGGAACATAGAGTGCAACATCTGGTGGCTTTCAACATTAGGAAGTGGTAAAACTCAGGACATTTAGGACACCGTAAGAGAGAACACTATTCAAATTAATCACTCCTGGCTGCCATATTGCACATTATTTGTGCATTTTTGAATAATAAATAACTTTCCATACATTACAGTCAATAACCTGAGTGAAATTTTGTGCAAGCCATTTACCAGCTCACTTTCAGTTATTGCAGAACTCCAACTGGCATAACTAAAGCTAACAGAAAGTTCAACTGTTCAGAATCTTTCACATGAAATAGCAAAACACTGTATTGATCCAAAGAGGATCAGTTCCTGCCTTTTTAGAGATGAAGATGGAATAATTGTTCTTGGGAGCAAGACTGGCTTATAGAAGGTGTCCATGGAAGTGTCTTCAGGACGCAGGCATTTTCATACACTTCCTACTACAATAAAGTTAACAGAAGAATTACCTTTACACACTGGTGCTGATGGAAACCATCCAAAGTAATAGCACTGAGTAGAGGCAGGTCCCACTCTTACGTAATTGTTTGCACAGGTAAATTTCACAACATTTCCATTGTGGTATTTACCCTCCTTGGGAGAAAAATCTCCATGGGGCAATGTCAGCATTTCACATTCTATTGCTACAAAGACAAAGTATTTTAACACACAGTCTACAGCCTACAAAAAGTACACAAAATGCTACTGATTAGAACATAAACAAATAAAGTCTTAAAGAAAAAAGCTTCACAAAGTGTATACAGATTTATACTGATTAGCAAACACAACAATATTCACCAAGGCACCGGGGTGTTGGATTCCATTCACCATTTATGCCACATCTTGTGGTACCGGTTGGCATATTATTTGCAGTTTTATATCCCTCCAAACATGCATACTCAATTGTATCTTCAGGCATGAACACAGTTTTATTTGCGTGGTAATTCAAAATGTCAAAATGAGGTCTTTTACAGGATTCTGCAGAATAAAACAAAGTGCATTTTGTGATCCAAAACCACTGCTCTTTGGAAACATCATTTCTGTAGGTGCTTTAGTGTGCGCTAGTCTACTGAACTACTCAGTATATTTGAAACATTAAAAAATCTGCATTGACAGACTATGAATGCAGAATGTAATATGTAGCATATTCACATAATATCTATTGCATTAATCTTCAGAAATATGTGTCTAGAAGTAACACTGAGCATAAACATTTCTTCCTTAGATTCAATTCCTTTCCTTCCACTACATAATATTATTATTATTGATGTCATAGCAAAGAGTTTGTACTCCTGTTCCCCATGGTCATTTGTGAGGGAGTCAGAAAAAAAGCTGTAAAATCCTAGGTAAAGGTAGACTGAAATAAAAGGAGAAGATAAAATATCAGCTAAAGTTGGTCAATATTACCAGCTTCAGTATCATATTACTGGAAGATTAAGACTCTCCTTTTACTATCCTACACCCCTGTTCAGGAGAGAAAGCAACTTCTAAGAGGAGAAAGGTAACAACAGTATGGAGGTATTTTCAGGAAAAAGCCCTTCAGTGTTTTTCACAAATGCACTTTTTAACACCAGGGCAGACATAAATATAGTGCTTTTCATGCATAGTGATAACATCTTTCCAAATAATGAATCCCATTTTTGCTTAGTGTGCTCACATTTAAAGAAAGTTCTTGGCAGAAGTCCTTGGTTCACAGGCATTTATGGGTAAATCTTCCCTCATGTGTGAAAGGCAGGAGAACTGGGAATACGTTTGGGTGTATGTACTTTGTATCAGGTAAGAATCACTGGAGAGCGCAGTGATTACCATCTACTTCATTCTATAGAGGTCCAAAAAGATAGCCCACCTAGAAGACAGCAGATATTTTCCCACTTCACTCACTTCTTTATGTTCTCTTTGTTTCTTGGAACCCCAGAAAGGCTAATCTCTGGACGATTAACTTCTCTATTTGAGTCTCTGTCTGCCCAGCAAGAAAACTCTACCAATCCAGATTACAAAAATCTGAGTACGTAGGACATCATGTCTGTGGCAGTGACAATGACAGGGAGCTCTGAAGCCTGTATGCTACTCACTGATGCACTTTGGAGGTGGAGTCCAGCCATTCACTTGACACTGTATCATTCCTCTTTCTTGACCTTCTGGAGTTACAAAGCCAGTATGACATTTATAGGTGACTCTCTCCTGCAAACGAAATGTGTTCTTTCCCACAGTGAAATAACCATTGTCAAAATTGATATTCTGGCATCTTTCTGAAAGAGATAGAATTTCTTCCAAGTAAAACACTGCTAAACTATATGCTTATAATACACAGAAGAAGGAGGACAAATGAAACAGCAGTAGGATTTAAAACATTTTTAAGAGCACCATGAATGTTTGCTTCTGCACTGGGGGACAACTGGAAAGTGAAAAGTCAAAGTTCACAGTTACCAATTCGTGCAGCACAAACAGGGATGGACAGGGGTTTGACCTGCAGCAACCCTGCAAGCTTCCGAAATTGTATGTCGACATCTGGTCTTTACTAGAAATGAAATTCACGTTGGGCGTGCACTCACTGCACGTACATAAAGAGGACTTCTATCCATATTGCAAGGGGGACACACCAGAGATCACCGTGGTGTGCACATACCACCAGTTCTACCAAAGAGAAATAATTCAGAGTGCCCGTACTGCAGAACTAAAGCAAATTTGTAGCAAATGACCAATTCTTGCATACTAAAACACCAGTGAAGACAGACCCAATGTTGTAACTGATTTTACATCACTTACAACACATTGTTTAAGCCAGTCAAAATGGATAGAAATCAGTCATCTTGGTTGGATTTTGTGGTCTTGTATTCTGAAAGAAAACTTCCGTAGTATGCTAAATTCTTTACTAAAAAATCATTCTGTGAAGGAGTTTCTTCTTTTTAAGAAATTAACATTACAACAAATAGCAATATTTGCACATTAGAGAGCCAAATAAATAAAAAGATGGAAAAAAAAAAAAGACTGATGAACACTAGAGCACTAGAGGATGTATTTGAATGTTAGGAGCAGAGTTAATGATACTTCAGTGCAATAGCTTCAAAAGTTTCAAATTCCCATCAAACTTTTTGGTGTTTATACCAGTGATGCCACACGACTGCCTAACGCTAGGAATCATAGAATTTTATTTTGCTTGCTCATTGCTATGTCAAAACCCCAGTGGGTAGTGGTCCAAAACACTTTATGGTCGGTGTCTGTATCAGGGTGGAATTATTTCCTAAAAAAATATTTTTATGATCCAAGAAAAGTTAAGTTGAATTATTTCTTTTGTCCATACGAAATAATTCTCTAAAATATTTAAAGTTCCTGTGAGACATTCTAGCAATTTCAGGCTCGGTGCAAGTCAGGAACAAAAGCTGGAAACAGTTAGGAGAGGTAACCTTCCTATTCCTCCCATTTCCAGTATGATAACTAGAAAGGAAGCAAGAGAAACAGGGATCAGGTGGCATAGCAAGAAGCCGAAAGGAGATAAGAAATTACACATAAGCTGTGCAAGAGGAACAATTACTATTTATTATATTACTGCACAGCTATGTTATAACAAGATTTCACTACTGAAGACAAAGAGACCATGACACCCATCTCAGAGCTTACATTCTAGGAGATTTGAATGAGGCATGTGTGGACATTTTACATTCTGCATGTTTGTATAGCAACTGACCTCAGCACATACAGGGACACGAGAGCTGCATGAGCCAGTTGAGAGAATCACAGCATTGTGTTTCAGTTGCAGAGCACCTAGACTTAGTTACTAAGCAGTGGTGATAGATTAATGTAGGTGATGGCGATGATGGATTTACTGGTTTTAGCTAGAAACCTCAACAAAATACAAGCACACTCACTTTTACGGATACATCTTGGAGGAGGTGACCAGTCATCCTTCGTGCATGTGACTTCCCCACCTTCATGTTCAGTATGATAGTCATTGTCGCAGACATATGTAACTCTTTCACCTTCCTTGTAAGCATACTTTTGGTTATGTAAGAAATAACCATTTTCCAGCTGTCTGACGTGACAGTTTTCTAAAGAAGGAAGGTAAGTACATTTAACCATAATAATTTGTACAGCAAGGTGAATTAATTCTTAGGAAGACAGTTATTAAAAAAGCGCCTCCTAGGACTTTTCTGTATCCTTCTTTCTCAAAAAGACATTAATGTTCAAACCTGAATGAAAACATGTTTTGTTTCACTGACTTAAGATTAACAAATCACATGAATAGGAGTGCAAATCACTACACAAAGTGCTAAGAAGTGGTCTAGTCAACAACATCCCTTTCCTAGTGTTCATAAGCAAGGCTGGCTAACTTCAGTGCATCTAGAGTCACATACACGAGCTCTGGTTTGGTTTGCTATGTCTCTAAAATTTTGATGTCTGCCCCAAGTGATTTTCAGCATTTGCTTACAGGAGATTTTATCATTTCTGTGCAAATGTATCAGTCTCTCAAACCAGCTTTTTGCAACAGCTAAGCATGCTGGTTCTACAGCATTCTGTGCCCCCAAGAGCCCAGACACAGGAAGACAGCTGAAGGAACGCTATAGCTGTGTTCCTTGAGTTACTGGTCATTTCCTCTGGGCAGAACTCCCTCCACTCATGGCCAGCATGGAGCATCACCCCACTGAAGGAAAGATCAACCTTTTGTAATCCACTTCCAAGCCCTACCAGCAGGCAGGAACTTTACCGTGACTGAAGATGTGTGTTAGGAGAGAAGGCCTCAGCTTGTTGCTTTAAATCTATTTTCCATAGTCTGAGGTTAACTAAAGCAGTTCTACTTTAACAAACTGATTTTTGTTCTGTCTTGTGCTCCATCGGCACAATTTCTGCTGCACAGACCTCTGATAATTTTAACAGTATTGAACATATAGTGGAAATGTACTTACTGAGACATTTTGGCTCTGGATACCAGCCACTTTCTGAACAGACCATTTCACCATAGTAGTGTCCATTCAGGCTTGAATAACCATTATCACAGTAGTAATACACATGCTGCCCAAACCTCATGGGAAAGTAATAGTTTTTGTGGTCCTCCAGTGCTCTAGTTAACTTGCCATTTTCTATAGCTGGGTAATCACATGGTTTCTCTTGAAATAGAATTTAACAGCAACAATATCAATACATGCATGACAAAAAGCTCAGGACACAATTACTTCATTCAGCTTCATCATCTGAGTGTTTTTGGACACTGACAGAATCAGGACTGCACACCCGGACAGCCCCTAAGGAGAGCAGGAACAATCGCACTCTGCTTCTGCTGTCGTCGTCATTACCTATACCTATGTTGGTTCCCTCTGTTTCCATTGCAACCAGCAGAAATCCAGTCAATACTTTCAGTGGACTCCAAAGGTTGATTCATGAGACCAAATGTATGTATTTATTCTACGGTGAGATTACACCATCTTTGTGGAGTGTTTTGACTAAATTTACTATACTGAACATGATGGGAGCCCAGACAGCTAGCTCAGATACATACACTGAACTGTGGACTCTTAAAATTGAGATGACTCCTGTCACCATTTTAAGTGTTGGGATTCTGCACCAAAAGCTCTTCCTAGCTCTTCTCATTTTTATTTTAAAACTATAGTGTTTTTCCTTTTTCTGTCAGTTCCTCAAAAGAACTGACCCTTTCCAGGGACACGTCAAGGCTAGAAATAGGAGATCCCCAGAAGCTTTCATTCAAGTTTACCCAGGGTGTCCTACTTGGCCATGGCAGGTAGGTTCCTCCTGAATTGCTCTGATGCAGAGCATACGTTCTGGGGTAGGAGAGATCACCCACTGGACAGACCATTCAATAATGAGTGAGGTGGTCTCAGAATTATACCAGAATTTTAGAACCCACACATACACAGAGAAAAGATCAATCCAGATACTAACAGTACATTTTTCAGGAATAGTTCAAATCATCTAAAGGTTCATTTACAAGACTGATTTCATTAGGGTGTCTCTCACATCCTGTCTTCTAAGTTTTTCTGTTATTTTCAGTGACCAAAGATCAAGGAGTGCTAGATTATGAAATTAAGTGCTAATTTATTTATTTGTTAATACTGTGCCTATTGGGCAAAACTATCACTGTAGTTATGGGAAGTTTAAGCCAAGAAAGAGCTCATAAACGATCAAGAATATCTGGTTTTGTTATTTGACAGGTTATAATAGGTAGAATAAAACTGTGATTGTTTTATTATAATATACCAACATACAAGTATGTGAAAGTAAAAACCTAAAGCTGCAATAACTACAATGAAAGATATCTTCCAGCCATTACATATGTTTTGTTTTGGTTTGTATACTTTAACACTCACTATGTCCTCTTATCTTGACTGGCGTGCAACTCCTCAGGTGGACCACAAACCTTCCCGACAGGGAGCTGACTATAGGACTTTTTAACACATATTTTCACAAATACAGTAATAGATAATACCTGTGTTTATAAACATAATGTAAATGTAGTTTATACCATTGTTTTTATAGATTATTTTTCTAAACCTTCAAATTAATCTTTACATCATGAAGAAATACAATATATAAGTAACTCTAATTTCTCATGCTTCTTAAGTTTTTCTCTTGTTCTCTTTTTCACTGAGATATTTCCAACAACTCCACATGATGTATCTTCATTTATGAGAGCTACTTACGGACACAACCTGGATCAGGCACCCAGCCATTCCTGGTGCATTCAGCTGTTGTTTTGCCAGTCAGTGTTTTAAAATGATATCCAGGATTACACTGTATTGTTATTATATCACCTACTCTGTAGCTGTCTTCTTGAGGTCTAAAGTTCCCATTGGGAATTCTTGGAGGAGAACATACAATTTCTAAATAAAAAGAGAAAAAGTGCATGCTAATTTGAAGAATATGTTTATATTTATTGCATAAATTATTGTTTTCAAAGTATATTGACCGTAACTGCATAAAATTGTTAAAAAGATGTTTCTTAGGGCAAAGAAAAGGCTACATTTCTCTCACACTCTTAGAAGTGTAGGGTTGTGTAAGAGGAGAGTGACAGCTGTTACTGATACCATGCTAACTAGAAGATTAAAACTTAACTGCAAAGAGAATGGTTGAAGCAAGAACTAGACGTGATCAAACTGAATTTGACTAATCTTTTCCAGGAGGTCATTCCACAGCTGGAGCTCAAAATGAGCTATGCTGGGCTCACTCTCAGCTCTCCTGGGCTGGTTTATGGACATTGTCCCAAAGGGGGGCAGGTTCACTGGCAGGTCCTAAATGGAGAAATAACTATACTCAACAAGGAACTGATCATTCAAAGGCTGTGTGATTAAGATTAGGGTCTTGCACTGACACTGGAAGTATTTCAACAACTGAGAAAGGATAAGAATGCGATCCTAAAAAGCTCATGATATCTTTATGCTCAGAGAAGCCAGACAAACATACAATTTATAAACCAGAGCCTGTCTTTTGGGTTGGTTTTTTTTTTGTATTCTACTTCCAATTTAGAAAATACCATCAAGACACTCAGGGCTGGGAAGGGATGACTACAAGGCAACTACAGGTTGGTCCTGCTGTGGAGTGAAGGTGGGAGAATCAGCTGTACGCATGTACTGCTGAATCATATATGTTCACTGGTAAGTCAAGTAGGATTCAGAACCACTATTTGAATACACCCCAAGTATCACAGCCCAGTATGTCAGTGTCTGGAAGAATGTTTTGTTTGTCACTTTTCAAAAGCAGTACATTGCTAAACTGTAGGCAATGCATATTAATTAGTATCATTACTAATCTTGAAGGAAAAAGGTCAAGAACTGAGTGGGCACGAAGACTGACTATTCTTTATTTCTAAAGGAGTCTTTCTGGAAGACGTCCCAGTAAGGTGGGTGGTACATAACATCCTACAGTGTTGCCCTGTTGCCAGCATTTTTTTTCCAGTTTCAAGTGTTTGGCAATTTCTTGAAGACAATTCAAGGCATTAATGATTTCCCCAAAATTTACATCAAACTATTTAAACTGGGACATAACACGCATACTTCTGGAGATTTAATTACAGTCCTTAAGTGCTGTAGTTGAATGAAACTAAAGTGAAATCCATGACCCAGAGGGCTGATGTCAAACAGGACTAGCCTGAGAAATCATGGATTTGTCATCTTAACTCTTCAGAAGGCATTTGGGAGTTAGAAAGCAAGAGGGAGTTTCAGCATTGTAAATATATTAATTTGTAGAGATTCTCAGACAATTTCCAACAGGAAGTTTGAATACCATGGATAACGTGGTTGTGCAATTACAGTTCTGATGACATTAAACAAATTGCTGTCTTCATCCTAGACTAAGGGTCAGAGACAGTGGCAGGATTAATGCATACCTTGTTACTTTGGTCTCTGTTATACATCACACCATTTCCATGGTTGTTATGGTTAGTGAACTTCAAATCTATACTGTACACAATCCTTGACATAATGGCTGTGTAGAAAGTACAGGCTACCCAGGGAGGTGGTGGAGTCACCATCCCTGGAGGTGTTCAAGAAACGTGTAGGTGTGGTGCTTAGGGACATGGGTTAGTGGGTTGGGTGGTGTTGGGTTGGACTTGATGATCCTTGAGGTCTTTTCCAACCTTAACGATTCTATGATTCTATACTATCGCTTTCAGCTTTATGTATAATCCAGCACTACAATTCCATTGAAATTTTCAGCTTAGATACCTATGGCCATCAATGAACAACTTATCCTTCAGAAATTGGACTACTTCACAATTTCTTGAACTCCTTTGGAAATGGCCATGTCAACTTCGGATTATTCTTCCTACAACACTATTTTACTATTTCAGGAGAACTCTTGAAAGGCAGCTTACAAACTTAAGTCAGTATCTTAATTTGAAAGGTACTTTTGTAAGTAAACCTTCTGAAAGGTTTGCACAGTACACTAACAATTTCTTATGAAGTTCCATCAGTGAAATAGGGATTATTTTTGAATTGTTCCTCTTTGGTTGGAACTGGTTGATTAGAACTAGTAGTCTGGAAATTTAAAGAATGGCTATAATAGCTAGCAGCCAGTTGCTCAGCCTGCTCAAACTACAGTGAGACTCATCAGGACACAGACAAAATGCAGAGGTCAGTTCAGGAGGTCAAGTAAACTTCTGTTGTCACAAATGTTCATGCAGGGTGAGACGCTGAGTGTTATTTTACTGAGTGGTTAGTCCTATGATTACAAGTAGCAGAGTCTTGGTTACGGTGACACAGCATCTCAACTGCTGAGCATGGAAGACCTGAAGATGCATTAACTTGTATCTCCCCCTCAAAGAACTGCTTGTGATTCATAAGTAGGTCATCTAGGTAGGATTTCCCTAATATTGTCACACTGTTGCAATTCATATGGTATCAAACAAACATTTCTTTACCCAGCCTTCAAACATACAGCACAACCACTGACTTGTACCAGTTATCTTCATGCTGAACACCCTGAAAAAGGTATCAAGACTTGATGTGAAGACAGCAGGATTTCAAAAACCATACCACTTCTCTAAAAGTTGGTTTCAAATGTTAAATTTTCCCATGCCATTAAAAATTTCAGATTGCTTCTGTAGTTTGAATTTCTGTGGTATTAATACTTCTTTTTTCCCGATTGCTTAAATATTCTTTTAATGTCTGATTTTTCCACTCCTTTGACAAAACATTTTCATCATATTTTCTAGAAGTAGGAAGAATAAAGCTGAATCTCTCTATTTGTCCAAATTAGGACTTTTTTCTAACCCAATAAGTCTTTATCCTATGTTCTCACACCTAATTAAGAATCATATAAAAAAAGAATAAAATAACAACAGCTACTAATGCTGCATGAAGTATTTTAGCATCAATGTCATTTATGCAGTATATTGGAGCAATTGTTACTTTGTGGACCTATTTAAGTACACTCAAGTAACAAAAGACTGAATTGACTGTTTTTGCTACTGCTCTCCATGGAAAACTCTTATCCAGTTGTTTTAACATTTAACCTTCTCGATCTTCATGGGATATTGGTCAGATGTGGATGGATTTCTTCTGTTATTAATAAACTTTTGTCATTACTAATCTCTGAAATTACTTCCAAACACAACAAATGTGCAAAATAACTTTAGGTAAGGCTAACCAGTGCAATACGGGGTTGGATTCCATCCTAATTCGGTACATTGTGCATCTGCTCTTTCACCATATCTGTATCCTTCTTCACAGCCAAACTGTAGTCGTTCAGCCTCCTTGTAAGACCCCTTTGGAGAATGTACATATCCATGCAGAATTTTTGGCACATCACAGATAATCTCTGAAATTGAAAAATACAAAATACATATATTTTTGTTTATTTGATGACAATAAATTCCTATTGGAATAAAATTTAGGTGTTTTTTTCATTTGACTTCACAAAAACATTTGCACTTGGAAACTGTTTGAAACTTATTTGAGAACTCTTCAATTATCTGATTGGGGGTGCCAGGTAGAAAGTGTGGTGTAACACAGCATCAACAGCAAATTGGTTCATGAGACAGATTTCAGGGCTTTACCTTGTATTTTAACAGATCTCAGAAATTAGTATATAAGGCAGGGGACTTTCTAAAATAAGCAGCTAGGCTGGCTGAAATGTAGGATTTTCCATTTTTCAGATAATTTCATTTCCTTATAAATTCCAGCAAACCTAAAGCTCTGTCATAGCCAGCAGATGATTAGTTAAATCATGGCATCAACAGGGAAAAGAATTAAACTATATGGAAAACTGACAGTAGAATGCTTCACTGTCTACAAAAAAACCTCAGCATCCCCAGCTTCTTGCCAAACCAAATAAAACCACAAAGATCCTGTAGTTTTCAAAAACTGCATTCATAAAACCAGAAAATATTCAAGGCTTTGTTTCCTAAGCCACAGACCAGGACACCAAAGACTTCTCTTGGGTTCCTTTGATGGATTTACTGTGTATTTAGGATGTTATATAGTTCAGTGAAACTATCATTTTTTGACAAAATTCACTATATTCTGTCAATGTTACAAGCACATGTGTTTAATCCCACTTTATGCTATTCAATTTATAATAAATGGTGGTTGCAAAGCAGCAAAATGCAGCGCTGAAATTGTGAAAAAACATACATGTACCTGACAGCTCTTCAAAATGTATATTCTCTGATAACATATAAGTAATCTAAGAAATTTGATGGACTGAATATGTAACAGTGATTGTTACCATAAGCTTCTTGGGATTCATTCTTACATACTGACAATCCAATCCCATACAGTCTCGTATAACCCCATCCACCAGTACAAACTGTGGGTGGGGCAGGATGGGGTTGACTGGCTGAAAAGTAGTTTTGCAAAGAAAAACTTGGCAGTCCTTACGGAAAAGTTGAACAGGGCCAGCACCATGCCTTTGCAGCAAACAAAGAAAACAATGTCCTAGGCTCCATTGAGAAGGGTGTTGCCAGCAGGTCAAAAAAGGTGATCCTTCCTCTCTACTCAGCACCAGTCAGACCACACCTGGAGTCCTGTGTCCAGGTCTGAGCTCCCCAGTACAGGAAAGACTGGAGCAGGTCCAATGAAGGGACATGAAGATAATTAAGGAATTGGAAAAACTGACTGACAGAGAGAGGCTTAGAGTGTCTAGAGAAAAGAAAGCTTGGAGGGCAGGGAAGATCTTATTAATGTGCATAGGTATAAATTCCTGACTGTGGTGGGGCAGCAGAGTAAAGATGATAGAGCCAGACCCTCCTCATTGGCACCCGGTGACAAGATGAGAAGCAATGGGCACAAACTGAGATACAGGAAAAACATTTTTACTTAAGAGTGGTCAAACACTGTAATGGGTTACCCAGAGAAGCTGTGGAGTCTTCATCCTGGGAGATGTTCAAAAGCTGAGGGGACACGGTCCAACCTATTCTATTCTGAGGTTCTGTATAACCTAAACACGAATTAACCTTTTAACTTGTCAAAACATATTAGTCTGAAGAAATAAAAATCCATTATTTCCTTGTGTTTTAAACTTCGTTCACAAAGATTCAAAATAATTTGTAATTACTTTGGTTAAATCAACACTGAAGTGACTGAATCTTATAGAATCATAGAATCATTAAGGT
>NW_010144203.1:0-1088 GCF_000699245.1 Pterocles gutturalis
GCTCCCGGCAGGGGCTGCCCTACAGAGGACGTTTCTGCAGATGTTTTGTTCCCCACGTATGGAAACTTCTGATTAGGTGAAGTAAAATGCTAGGGGGAAGAAAAAAAAATTAAATACTTTACCAGGGGCCCGACCTCGCCTGGTGGGAAGGCGCCCCTTGGCAGAGGTTTCTGTGCGAGCTCTTGGACGCTTTACAGCAATAACAGGCGGCTATAGGAGCGCGCTTTATAGAGCTCTGCTTCCTCGTGAAACCCAGACGGGTGTTTTCTTTTCCACTTGGACAAGGATTTTCCCATAATTGTGCTATTTTTATGAAGGTTGCAGGGCAGAAATCAGGGGCCTCTCCTAGCCGAGCCCCGGTGCCAGAGGAGCCGAAACGTTGGAGGGTTCAGCCTCTGACGCAGGTTTCCCATCTTGGCCAAGTCGCTTTGCTACCAGAACGGGGGGTTTGCTTCATCCTTACCTCCTGGGGATATTTTTTCTTTTTTTAGCTTCCTCGGTGCAGATGCTGCACGAACCGGGATGTGCCGGGAGAAGCGCTGGAGCTTTCACAGCACAAAATAAAAGGGTGCAACCAAAACCCACACTCCAAGGGCACAAAAACAACCCCCCCCATTGAGCCGGTATAAATTTCTAACCACTGGCCAAGGGACTGTTGTCTCCCTCATGGCAGCTCATCAACACCCTGATAGCCACTGACGAGATACAGCTGCGGCACAGGGTAACCGGAGGCTGCCATGCCCCTGGTGAGGTCCCAGCTGTGCCCATCACAGGGGCCTCCCCCAGCCCCAGGCTTTGCTGGTTTCTGGTGAAACCCTGATATATTGCTGCTGGGAGGGAGCTTTATCCCGAGTGTTGGTGCTGCTGACACCCTGGCTGGGCTTTGCTGCTCCCCTCGTCTCCCCGGGACGGGCGCTGTGGCAGGTCAGTGGGATGAGCCGGGCGGGAGCAGATTTTATCAGGGAGGAAATGAACCAGCTGCAGGGATGAGTCTCTGTTGTCTTTCATTTGAGATCAGATTTCTTTCCGAATGCAATATTTGAGCTGTTTATGGAGCCGCCGGGGCTCTGTGCTCCGGGTTATCGGCT
>NW_010144203.1:1656-3394 GCF_000699245.1 Pterocles gutturalis
TTGGGTTTACGGGAGCCGCAGCCATCAGCCCCCAGCAGACCCTGCATCCCATGTCCTGGGTTCTCGACCAAAAAAACCTGGGAACTGGGCAAGGCTCAACTCCCAGAAACAGAAATAAAAACCCAACCCTGTGCTGGAGGTGCTGGCTGATGGCGAGGGGGCTGCTTTTGGATTAGTTGCCCACAAGCAAGAAAAGCTATTTTGAACCAGCGGCTGGGAATGTTTGAGCTAATCCCAGGTGGAAGCTGATTAGGGGCTCGCTGGGGAGGTTTGGAGCCTGTCCTGGCGGCACGAGGAGCCTGGCCGCGTCCCCCGGCTGCTCCCACCACCCCGCTCAGCAACAGCCAACAGCCGGCAGAGCCCAGACCCGCCTCCCCCGAGGTGCTGGAGGGGATTTTGTTGCACAAACTCTCGCCAAAGTCCATGGAGCTTAAGCCTGACCTTTGGCAGCTTTCGGCAGTGAGAAGCCGGCGAAGGCTGAGCTTTGTGCTCGTTTCCAGGCTGATGAGCAAAGGCACCGCAGAGGCACCTTCGCTAGCGCTTCGGCTACGGGTCACCCCAATCACAACGTGGCAGCGAGCGCCTTTGTCCTGTCCAGGTCCAAGGAAAATGTTTAGACTTCAGCCACTGTTTTCTGGGTCCTACAAATTTCTTTCTACAAGAGACATGAGCCCCAGCCGGGGTTTGCTCTGCATCGTGATGCTGACATCCCACATGGGCAGTGCCCTTGCCAGGGAGCGAAAGGCTCCGGCTTTGGGTGGGATTTTGAGGATGCACCAGTTGTTAAACCTGCTTTAACGCAGACAGAGCTTTCCCCAGGGCAGGGGCTCCGTAGCTCCCTCCCACGAGTCTCTGCCCTCTGCTTTGCCCAGGGGAGGTGCCAGGCACGGGGACACGACGTGTGGCTGCCCTGTCCCTCCAGCATCGCTGTGCCCAGCATGCGAGGGCAGCAAAAAGGTCTTTCTAGGAACAGCAAAGAGCTCGTTGGGTCAGTTGTCTTGAAGCGTTGGGAGCAGCAAGTCTTAAAGAAAGCCACTGGAGATCTTCCCAAAGCTCCTTGAGTAGGGAAGAGCCCTGCAGACCAGTGCCAGCCCCCAGCCAGCTGCAGGCTGGCCCCTCCTGGCTCAAATATTTGTTTTTTATCCCCCTTGCCCTTGCCAAGCGGCTGCGCAGCCCCAGTCCCACAGCAGCCCCTTGTCCGCGGCTCACGGCTTTGCAGAAACACGACCCAGCAAACAGACGCCAGGTCTTGTGCATCGCAGCTCACGAAACCACAGGGCTTCCGATGTGGATAAGCGCTGAATTCTTCACCCACATCGTGCCCGCCACGGCCAAACGCTGCTGAGCATCTCCCCCAGCTGGGGCAATAGGAAACGGGCTGGAGCTGGAGCTGGGCTGGAGCTGGACCGCGGCAGCTTCAGCAAACAGCGGTGGGGGCAATCACAGGGTCGTTTCCCTTCCAGAAAAATATTTACTTACCTCTCTTGTCACTCTTGAATTGAAAACATATTTGGAGTGGCTTGTAAGGAATTTCTTAGATTTGTTTTTTTTTTAATTTTTCAGCCCCCGAGCAGCGTTGGGCTCTGGACAGTAGCAGCATTATCGCGAGGGCTGAGGCGGTTCAGAGCCCCTGTTTCAGGTGTTTATGAGCTGCTGCGTATAAATCACACCTCGGACTGTGAGCCCTTGTATCTATTCATGGGCTCTCAGCATTTAAAATATTTCTCAGGCTGAGACC
>NW_010144203.1:3425-5565 GCF_000699245.1 Pterocles gutturalis
AGCACAAAGAGCCCCAAAGCCCAGCCCTCCCCTGAGCCCGTCCATCGCCAAGCCCCCCACCCCCAAATTCAGCTGCTGCGTGGGGGGCACCGAGCCCAGGTCCCAGGGGTGAAGGAAGTTCTCCTCCCAGCACCGAAACAAAATCCCAGGCGAGCTCTGCATGTAAATCATGGCATGAATATATTTGCATACATCTGGATGCAGGAGGCAAGCCGGGAGCGACGTTTCCATTTCATGATGCTCAACCGCCTCCGTGGTCCACGCACACGCGCAGCAGGGAGCGAGGAACCGCAGGGAGAGCCCAGCCCGTGCTCCTGCCCTTGGGTTATTGGTGTTCTGTCGCTCGGATAAAGCCAGGGAAATGTTTTCTGAGGATTTGGAGAAAGGGGCTGCGTGTGCAGGATGAGATGGGGCGGGCAGGGGCTGTGGCTGCTGGAGCCCCAGTGTCCAGCTGTGCAGCTTCCTTTGCTCCTTTAAATGTGTTTTTCGGGAATAAGTTTGCAATCTTCCAAAGAGACAAAAAAAAAAAAATAGGTAGCTTGCTCTGATCAGTCTTTTTCTTCCTTATAAAAGTCAAGAGGAATGGTAAATCTTATTTTTTCAAAAGTCCAGTCTGTAATCTGGGACATTTGACCCGTTTTCCACCCCGTACCCTAGGCCGTAGCGTGATAATGGATCAGAGCACCCCGAAACTGGCCGTGCCCAGGCAGGCACAGAGCACGAGGCTCGCCTCTAACCCCACCACAGCCGAGGCCAGCACCGAGCTGGGGGCAGCACCTCTGGAACGCACCCACAAGCTGGGTGCTGGGGTTCGGCTGTGCCAGGAGTGAGAGGGGTCTCGGGGTGCTGTGGGGCGGGGGGGACAGGGGAGCACAGCTCCTGCGTTGGTCCCCGCGGCCGAGCCATCGGTCCCCACGACCGAGCCATCCCCTCCAGCAGTCACGTCGCTATTTTTGTCCGGATTAAAGGGAAATTAAAATTAATCCTCCCAGTCCAGGGAGATCTCTGGGGTTTAGCATTTTTTGCCCTGATCATTATTTTTAGCAGATGCTTTTTTATTTTTAGCTCCTTGCGGAGGCAGCAGGTACTCGAAATCCCCGTCCCAGTGTCCTCGTCATCCGAGCAGGCGAAAGACGAGAGAAAGGACGCGGTGCCTGGGCAGCTCAGGCAGGATGCCGATGGCTGGCAAAGGCACAACAGGGCTCTGCAGAGGAAACACGAGCACCAAAACGTTTCCATCATCACCTCCATCTAAAACCCAGCCAGCTGCCAGGTTTCAGCCGAGCTGTTCTGCGCCCTCACCGGCACAGGCGAGCCCGGAGCCCAGCACCGTCTCCCTCCCTTTGTTGCCATGATGCTCTTTTTAAATCATTTTGCTGTGTCACATCTTTGTATTTTGTTGGTGAGGGGGGAAAAAAAAAAACCAACTTTCTATAAACAGAGAGAAAACCCCTTTCTCTTGTCCTCTCCCGTCGCCGCTGCTGCCATACCGTGACGGGACGCAGGGAGACCCAGGCCAGCAGCTGCCTGTGCCTGGCTGAGCAAACGTGGAGGTGAAAGCTGCAGGATCTTGTATCGGTTTTTTTAAGTTGCTGGATCTTTAAAAAAAAATTCCTGTTGGTATCAGGGAAAATAAATCTGTCTGGGGCTGGCTGTCCCAGCCTGAGCTCCTAAGAAAGGAGAAAATTAAAACCTGCCCATTAATCAACTGGAAAAAAATAAACTGTAAAAAATCAGAGTGATGTTACGGTGTGAGATGCTGCTGTGGATAGTTTAGCCGGCTGGTCACAGTGAGATCCCCCACCCCTGGGGGACCCTCCTGTGGAGGGGGTTTCTTGTCTGACCGGGGCCCTCAGCATCCTTTCAGATAAATCCTCTGCTGCCATCGGCCTCTCGGCATCCTGCAAGCTGCAACAAACCAGTGAGGTTAATATTTAATCAGCCACATTCTTCCCTTTGGGTTGCAGCAGCCTCTGGGGTGTTTGACGCTGAGCAGATCCCGGCAGCCCCGAGGTGTGTTTGTTTTCAGGAGGTTTGCAGAGGTGGGAGCGGGGCTGCGTCGGTCTCTGCGTGCGATGGGAGCAGGTGAAGCCGCGCGAGGCTTTGCCGCCGTCGCAGCCAAAAAAATGCAAATCCTCCG
>NW_010144203.1:5720-5944 GCF_000699245.1 Pterocles gutturalis
GCCCTGGGGGGTTAGCAGGAGCCCAGGTCTGCTCCCGATCACGTCCGAGGGTGCCGGGAGGGTGACCGGAGCAGCACTGGCTGTGCTGTCGGTGCTGGGCTGAGCCGCGGCACAGGCACGGGGCTGCGTGGGATCTTCATTAAATCACTTCCAGCTCAATTCAGTAACGAGCCCTGCGCCGGCACGCAACGCTTCCAAATTCTGCTTCTAACCCACCGCTGCTG
>NW_010144203.1:6523-6851 GCF_000699245.1 Pterocles gutturalis
CGATGCTGTTGTGTCGCTGGATGGCGATTGCTTCAGCCGGGGACCGTCAGTGCGTCACGCTTCTGGGGATGACACCAGAGCCAATGCTGGCAAAGTGAGAGTTACACAGTGGTGCTGGTGGCACTGCTGATGTCCCCCGGGCTGTGACCAGGGGGTCCTTAGGCTTTGCTTGGCCACAGGTGCAGCGGGCGAGGGTGGCTGGTGACATCGCAGGGACCGCAGCAGGCGAGGGTGGCCGGTGACATTGCAGGGACCGCAGCAGGTGAGGGTGGCTGGTGACATCGCAGGGACCACAGGGGGCGAGGGTGGCTGGGGACATTGGAGGGGG
>NW_010144203.1:6886-7407 GCF_000699245.1 Pterocles gutturalis
GGTTGGGTACATCGCAGGGACTGCAGCGGGCGAGGATGGCCAGTGGCATCACAGGGACTGCAGCGGGCGAGGGTAGCTGGTGACATCGCAGGGGCACCGCAGGCTCTTCTGCACCTGGCGTGCTGTACCCTGGGGTTTCGGGTGGTGTGGAAGATTGATTTCTTGATTAAAGTCTACCGCCTGGTATAATTAAAGAAATCCTCCTGGTTCAGAAAGTCATTAGGAGACAATTAATTGGGATGGGGCTGGGAGCCGCCTCCCGCGCAGGAGCAGATGTGGACGTGCTGCTGCTGCACCCCAAGGGTCCCGTGCACGGGCGGGGCGCCGGCAGACAGGGGGCAGCGCCTGGGCTCTGCAAACCCAGCCCAGCAAGCCGTGGTTGAGATCCCTCTCGGTCCCTGTTTACGCTCCTGCCGTTAGCAGTTTAAGGTTTTTCCACTTCCAGACATCTCACTAAACAAACCAGGGGTGCTTCAGCTGCAGCACCCCAGGAAGCCGGGGCTGGCTCTGGACGACAACCC
>NW_010144203.1:7433-13841 GCF_000699245.1 Pterocles gutturalis
CCCCCGGGGCCGTGCCCGTCCCAACACCTCTGATATCCATTTCCCCGGTGATCTCTGCAGTTCTTGCTCTCTTTTTATTTGCGGAGTTAAGAGCAGAGGTGACCGCCCGCTCCGAGGGGCTTCCCGCTGGCTCCCAGGGAGGTGTCAGGTCCCTGCAGCTGTCTAACGCTCAGGCTGGGGACCGGTGTCTGCGTCACAAACTGGTTTTATTCTTGAAATGTGAATTGAACGGTAAATTGTAGGTCTGTCAGATAGATTGGGTGAAAAGATCAATTCACATTAGATGGAGGAGACGGTGTTTTGAGACAGAAATGGGCAGCATCCCCCCCACCAGGGATGCTCTGGGACCGGTTCAGGAGCTGGGAGGGGGCACAGGGCGTTCCCCGCTGTCTGCTGGGCTCTCCCTCCTCTGAAAGCTCCAAATACACGTACACAAAGCCCCTGGTTTTCAATTGCTCTTCCAGCGATAAATAAGAGCAGGGATGGAGAGCAATCACGCAGCCACTTTGCTGATCAACCGCAGGACGGAGGAGCTGCCTTTTGACCTCACATTGCATCGAAATACAAGCTGGGAGGAGAGGAGTGAGAACAAATGACAGTAATCAGTGCAGGGCGCCATCAAGAACCCTCTGCGGTAAAACGCCTGGTGAAAAATCCCTCGAATCACAAACAGACAAGCAGCCACTGAAGAAAGGGGGAAAATATGACAATTTTTTTGGTTCAATTTTTTTTTTTTTTTTTTTTTGAGCAAAAGATAAACCAGAACCCAGCTGCATCCCCCCTGCCCTGGCCGGTGGTTAAAATCCACGGCACGCAGGAACCAAACCCCACGCTGCCAGGCGTGGGACCAACTATCGATAATTCCCTTTTTTCAAAGCCATTATGAACCATCTTACTGCAGCATATCCACGGCTGCAGCTCAGTTAAACATCTCAACGTGCAGGAGAAATGGGGGGAAAAGAAAGATTTCAAATCCTCGTCAGCAAAGTGATTCACCCAGGGTTTGCCCCATGATGAAGAAGATTTAAATCCTGGAGCGAGTGATGGGTTCAGGTGGCAAATCCCCTGGCAAGGAGCCGCGGGGCAGTGGTCCCGGTGGTGCTGGGGAGGAGCAGGACGCAGCGCCACGATCCCAGTCAGAGATTAAACCTGAACCCACGCGCTGCAGAAGGACCTGATCCCAGATGTGTTTCAGGATCATGATGTTCTGCTTCGGGGCATAGGGAATAGTATTTCTGAGCTTTTTCAAGTTAAGGGACATGTCAGCAGCGGCCTCAAGATCTCCTTGGCTTTTTGGTGCCTTTTGCCTGATCTTGGAACATGCCTCCAGAGGCTCGTGGTTTTCTTTAAGCCAGGAAAGCTGGGCTTGATGTGAACGCCGAGAGACACCCGCCTTACGGGACAGTAAACAAAACCAGGATGCTTGCTGGAAGGTGTTTCATCCATAGTGAGAAAGAGCTGTGCTGGAGGTGGGTGTCTGACTCGTCCAGGCTGGGATGGATCCAGCGCTGGACCACCAAGGTCTCAGGAGCTTCGGGTTCCACTTTGGCTGTGTCACGGGGAGCCCAGGTGGGCACAAAAGGCCACCCCACGGAAACCAGCTGATGCTCCCCAAACCCTGGCAGTGAGACCAGGGTGTATTTTCAGGTGTCAAAGGTACTCTGAGGTTCATACACTCCGTTGTGCTAAAAACCAAGATTCTTACCCCAAAAAATTGACAATCGAACCGGTTCAAGAACTCCCCCAGCGCCCATGTGCATCTGTAGGGAGCAGCGTGCGCAACACCAGCCGTCAGGGAGTAAATCGCGTTCAAATGGAGGAAAACATACAGTTCTGATGCTGAAGTCATTAAATCTTTGGCGAAGCTAAAAAGGCAGAGTGAATAATGTTTTTAATATGCTCAGGAAATCCTCCACGTTGGAGGAGATCAAAAGAAGCCACCAGCGAGGACGGACGGGGGTTTGTCTCCAAACAAAGGCCGATGCTGAGTTATTGCCATTCTGTAAATAGAGCATCGCTTAAAAAACTCAATCATTTACCCAGCATGTGGGGAAACATCAAAACTTGGTGTTAATGGAAAGGTAGATGGATGGAAAATAATTAGGACCCTTACAGTTCCACACTTATTTTTCTAACCTACATTGTACTCTGGTCATTATATATTTAACGGGTTTATTCTGCACTAATGGGAATGGTGTTGCCAAATTCCGTTCATGCTCAGAGACCAGCCTTCCCCAGCTTTGTTCTTTTGAATTAAAGGACAGAGACGAGGCTTTTGCTGAATACATTCACTTTTATTTTTCATAAAAGCCTAAAAGGCTGCTTGCTTTACAGATTAGATTTTTATTTTTTTTTACATCAAATTGCAGCAAAAACCCCAGCAAAAACTGTAATTTAATATAATACCTGACACAGAGAGTTAGTGCAGGTTTTTATTAGCTCCTGCGAGCGGAGGAGCATTCGAGTGGCTCTCAAACACCAGTTAACCCTCAAACCACCACCAAAGCCCACGAGCACTGCGATAACAATTTTATGGGAACCAAAGAGATGGGTCAACTTATTGACCAACCCATGAATCTCTGTCTCCAGGAACCTTCCCAGATTAGCTGCTAGCCAACCAGCAATACATCTCCTCCGTTTAACGCTGTGCTATAAATCCTGGTGTTCCATTTGAGAAGCGAGTCCGTGCTGGGCCAGCCATTGCTAGTGATGGACTCAAGCTGCAAAATTTGGATTCGAAGCTCAGAGCTGTTTGGATTTAGGGTTTTAGCTCGCCCGTTATAGAAATAAGAAACAGATGGGATTTGTGGTTCAGACTCCACACTTCTCATAAGGTCAGTGTTGTTTAAGTCAAATCAGGTTTTAAGGCAGATTCATTTCTGCCTGCCCATTGCACTACGCCAGCACAGCGTATCCCCGGGGCTGGAATTCTTAAAACACTCCATGTATTCCGTGTATCTCGGAAAAGAAATATTACCGCTGGTTCTGCGAGTGATGGGAAATTAGTGGCAATTGGGAACGTTTGTAGTCAGGGCCAGAAAGGTCCTTAATCTGCATTTATACATCAAAGTTCCTGTATTTTTAGAACTTTATAGCTGAGGACTGTCCAATATTCCTTTTTCATCTAGTGAGAGCTCTGTGAGACACATGGAAGGGCAGGGCTTGATATATTCTTAGCAATTGACACCAAAAGAGCATCTTGCTTCAATTTATTGTCGGCTCCGCTCCTTGGGGCAGAGCTGGCAGAGGGGTTTTACCGAGACAGCTTGCCGAAGGAAGCTGTGCCTTCGTCACCCCTGCAAACCGAGTCGAGGTGTCTTCCCTTTGGAAGCATCACTTCAGCTGAACAAATGACTACATTTAGTCGTCAAATAACGGGCTCCAACTGCATTTTGCAAAAGGTCAGATTAGAGTATCCAATGGTCCTGTCTGGCTTTCAGATCTAAATGTCGTTTAAAATAAGGCCATTGAGCATCTTACGGTTTACGGTGGGGTACAACCGTGTGTCGGTAACCAGAAACAACGCAGAAATTCTGCCATTCCTTGGAAAGAGATTTCCTGGAGGGCTTTCACTTGTTCCTGATGACCTGTGGAGATGGTTTTAGCTGGAAAAAGAGATTTTCAGAAGCATATCATTGAAGACTCATGGACAGGTGTTGTCTCAGATACTGAGCAGCTCATACGCACGCCAACGGGTCGGCAAATCGTGGGCAAAATAAAGAAGCTGCTGTTCTCAGGGTGTCTATTCAACAGGCCTGCTGCTTTGTCACAGATGCACAGAACTGGAGGGTCTAATAAGAAAACACTTTAATGCTGGTTGAGCCTCGCTGTCAGGGCAGCCGAGCCAAGGGCAACGCCTGAGGACACGGCAGCCAGGATGCTGCAGGGAATAAAGAGCGAAGGAGGGCAAACGTTGGGTCTATAAAGGCTTCCAGCCTAATGTAGGATTAGTGGGAAGAAAATGGACTGCACATTAAAATTCATGAAGGAGTACAACTTAAAGTCCATGAATAACAGGGCCACAATTATGCAGGACTGGGGATTTGGGTTTGTTTTTGTTTTTTCCAAAGCTGGTGGAAGAAATGAAGTCATTACCCGGGCGTGGGCGGCTGCCGCGTGCTCTGCCCTTGTCGCTGGATGCTGCGGACGCCCGCAGCTGGTGATACCGAAGGGTTAAACACAGGGACCAGAGGAAATGGGAAAGTGCAGCCTCTGGTCTGTAGGTTCACAGACAGAACACGTGAGTTGTTTTTCGGTGGTCTGTTTGATAGTCCCATCTCCTTGCCCGTGGATCTCAAGGCTGGGTCTAGCAAGGAGGAGTTTCAGCGCTGGCTGGGTCCAGGCAGACCTCGTAACTCGGGGACGTGGCACTTGGGTGTCTCGTGCTTCCAACACTCTCTGTGACACGTGTAACCTCGGCCAAGTCACTAAACCTCCTGGAGCCCAGCTCCAAAACCAGCTGAGCCCAGAGGGGAGGGAGGGGCGAGGTTATCGCTGACCTGGGAGCTGTGGCGGCACCAGTGGCAAGGGATGGTGGGAGCTCGTGCCTCTTTTTATTCTTCTTAATGAAGCTACATGAATCTCAGGTCCTTCAGAACAAGGCAGTGGAAGGAAATCACCCGGTAATCATGGGTGAGCCTTCAGCTGCCGTGCGTGGTGAGGGCTGCGGGGAGGGGGGGAAGGCAGCGGGTGTCTCCAGTTCATCAGGATCTAACTCTGGGAGAGCGTCGGGGAGATCTGGCTTTTCTTAATGACCTATCGTGAAAAAAAGCTCGTGCCAGAGGCGGATTTGTCACCCCACATTCCCCTCCGGGAAAGCAGTCAGCTGCTTTTAGTCTATGGTATTAATATAGAACAGAAGTGGAGTATTTTGTCCTAGATTTAACAGTTGGGGAAATAAAACTACTTTGGGTGGTAGGAGGTGCTGTCGCAGATGAAAGGACAACTCCAGGACAGTTTAGGGTATCTGCTTATTTTATAGGCATAGAAATAGACTCAAATCCCAGCCGTGGTGCACTCTAATGGGAATGTAGAGCCTGAGTAAATTATTGATTATTTTGCACATTTGATAAGGAAGGCAGAAGAGAAGTGATGTCTGATATACAGAAATAGATTAGAAGCCTCCCCTGGGTTGTAACAGAAGTGCAAGCACGAGATGTTCTTAAAATAGCCACCGGCTTTCATTCCTGCAGGTCCAAAAAGCCTGGAATTAGTGAAACACTTCAGGTGGAGACCCTGGGAGATGGGTCTGGCCCCCGCCTGGTGGGTTTTTCTGCCCTGATTGCTCTCAGCAGTCGATGTATGTGCTAACTGCCCCTAAGTAGCTGCCTGCCTTCATCTTCTTAGGTGGAGCGTGGGAAGAAAATGTTCCGATTTAACACAAAAATCTCAAGCGCCGTTTAAAGATGTAGGTATTCTCTGATCCACCCCACCCCAGTCTCCGGGGAGACTGTTCCCATGCCATTCTGCAGTTATATTTCTGTACAGATAATTTCACTGATCCAAGGAGGATGCTGTAAAAGCTTTTTTTAACCCACAGAGAGCGCACATCTTCGGTAGCGGCTCTGTACGAGCGTTACTGAATGGTTTCCAATATTCAGCCCCTCACCTGTCCGGTTCGTGTGTGCGAGTTGACGGACAGACGGATGGACGGACCGTGCTTTGTGTGAGAATGCAAACAGCTGAGCCAAAGCCTAATCCTCCCCCCAGCCCGTGACCTTTCTATTCATCCTTGCACCTGGCAGGAGCAGCAATCATTCATGTGTGCGGCCTCGGAAACAGCTGCAGAGCTGACACTGTGGTTAAATTTAAAAAGGGTGATGCAGGCGTACGTGTGAGGGTGGTAAATTAACACAAATCAATCGCTAGCTCAGCATAGACTGACTTTGAAGACAAAAGAAAACAGGTTTTTAAGAATAACTGCTCAGGCTCGCAGGAGCGTGCCAGGTCTCTTCTATGGCCACAAGAAGGTTTGTGCGGAAATGTTCACAGCACCGGGGCACAGAGACCTGAGTCTGTCACTGGGATTCGACACAGGGCAGGTCCGTGGCTGTGGCCGTGTGCGGACACAGCCCCAGCACCCTCAGACAGCGGCTCAGGACAGGGTAAGGGCACGGGCTTCAGCGCAGGGTGTGCGGGTTGTCTGGCCAGCGGCGAGCGGATGAGCAATTCCTGTGGGAGTTATCCTCTGTGCCGGCAGGAGCTCCGTGAGATCTGGCAAAGGAGCTTCTGCAGGGGCTGTGTCATGCACAAGATTGCAGTTGAGGTGTCCTCTCAGGGTAGATTGATGCTGCAAATCCTTTCCCAGCACAGAAATACTGGTATTTTAATCTGGCAGAGCAATTCCTAGCCTGGGTCCAGCTGTACGCTGTCCCTTGCCACCTGCTGAATGGAACAAGCCAAGCCAGG
>NW_010144203.1:13859-16035 GCF_000699245.1 Pterocles gutturalis
CAAGCCAGGAGAAGTGCAGGTTGCTGCCAGCGCTGTATTTTCTGCAGCTTTTTCAGCAGAAACCTGTGAATGCAACTATGAGTACCCTGGCAGAAGTCTGCACCATAGAAACCGTTATTTTCCATGGAACTAAACACAAGGAATATCTATTCATCATGTAGGAGAAAGGCTAAGACGTCTGATTCTGCCTTCAGAAAGAAGCAATTTTTAACAGGCGGAGCAAAATTTGAAATAAAACTTGTCGATTTGTAAATGTTTAGTGGGAAGGCATTGTAAGACAGCAGATGGAGGTGTAAAGGGGGTTTTGGTTTTTTTGCTGTGTCTAACACCTTCTTTCTGCAGCGCTCATCCTCTGTTGGAGGATAACGCCTTTTCAGTAATGACTCACAGCCAGCGCCACGAAAATCCTGGCTGTCAGAAAAACTGCTGGTGGGCTGACAGGAGTGCAGCTCTTGGAGAACATTGGTTTATTCTGTTTGTGCTGAAATTACAGCTCAGGGATCTTTCTTCTAGAAAGTGGCCCTACTTAGAGATTCCAGGCACAAGGCAATTATCTGTCTTCACTTGCTCAATGTAATTAATAGATGGGGTTGTCTTCACAGGCACCAAGGGATGCCGTGTTCGTCATGGAATGGACCACTTTGTCCAGAGCAAGGGCAAGAAAATTCTCCAGGAACTCAGGCCCTTCCTCTGGGAGAACCAGTAAGCCTGTGGTGTACAAGCAGGGACTGGAATATTCCCCATATCCCACTAGCTCCCTGCTCATCAGGAGAGAAAATATATCCACTGCTCAGAAGGGGGAAAAAAGACATCCTCAGGAATAATTCAGCACAGGAAGCTGTCAGAACTGCAGCCCTTTATCACCGCACTGAATTTGCAGTTGTGTGTAAAGCTAAACCTTAGGAAAAGAGCAATGACCATCTTCCTGGGTAACCTGGGAGTAACCATGCTGCCCTGCGCAACACCCTTACTGACAGAGCAGCTGCATGGGCAGAAATGCATTTTTACAGAGTTGTCAGAGCGGGGAATTGTGCCAGGATTACTGGGTCCTTCCCCCAGCTCTGCCTTTGATTTGTGGTGTGTGCAGACCCCTTAATTTGTTTCTGTTTTCCCCATCTGTGAAACTGAGATAAGATCACAAGGGAATCGTAGAGTGAGATTCATTAATGTTTATTAGACAGAGGGAAATCCTTAAATGAATGGCACTGTATTCCAGGAGGACAAAGTTCAAGACTGCAATGAGGCTGATTAAAACCAAATCTGCTATTCCCAGGCTAGGAGGACAAAAAAAGAAAATTGAAAAACCTTACCTACCCCTGCATCTGCCAAAAGCAGTATGTGAGTTAAATAAAAACAGGCAGAGTGTGCAAGTGTGCATGCATTCGTGCATACATATGTATCTATGAAAAGCATTAAATAATTACTAGTAAATGTATAGCAAAAAGTGTAAGGAGGGTGTGTTTGAGGGTTCCAATGAGAAATAATAAAGCAATGCACGTGATCACAGCAACAGGACGTTAGAACATTGTGAAGTAGGAATCTGCACATTGCACGATGGACAGTTTGAGAACCTTTGGAGAAGGGAGTTTGTCTTTATTGTCAGATTGTTGCAAACACCTCAAAGCAATAAATCCAGAGACGTAATAGCAGCTATCTTTGTAGCTGTGGTACTGTAATGAAACAGTGACTGTGATGTTATCTTCTTTCTGGCTATGTTAGTAAGGGAGGGCAGGAAAACAGCTTCTCCACTGTGATTTTACAATGCCAGTTTGTAGACAGACTAAACAAATATTTATAGGTCAGGCATAGCTGGAGTTGGCACCACTGGGGGCTGATGTAACATTTTCCAAGCTTCAGAGTTCATTGTGAGCGTTCCCAGCTGAGCCAGTGGGTAAATATTCCTCCCATTGTGTCAAGAAATTGAGGAGATCGGTGATAACTGGAGTCAGTAGGTGGCCCAAATTCACTCCTGGGAGGATGACAAATTTCCTGTCACTGACACAGCCCAACGGAGGGTGAAACATTAACACACACAGGACCTGGGAGGGAAACAAAACGTTACGGCGTACAAACAGAACACAATGCAAAACCCGTGCTTTAGCAGAAACAGGGATTTCTTTGGAGCCGCCGGGCCCAAGCCGGGAGCCAGGGCTGCAGGCTGGCCTCCCGTCAGGCG
>NW_010144204.1:0-12066 GCF_000699245.1 Pterocles gutturalis
TAAAATAAAATAAAATAAAATAAAATATTTGTTTTCAAAAAACAAACTCCAATAAAAAGTACAGCAAGCCCTAATACAAAATCTTGTCAGAAAGTGTATGTGCCAGAAAGAGATGGGCTGACTCACGTCTGCACTCACTGCTAGTGAGGGCAGACATCTGTTTTGGACAACAGGTAGTGCTCTGCGTCTCAGGCAGTGAGTACAGTTATGCGGACAGCCTTCATTTTCCTGAGGAACCCATGGGATTACGTCAGATCAAACACTAGTCTTGGGCAGGAAGAAGTAAGGTAAGGAAAAAAAAGAGAAAGGTTTTTCTGTATAAACATTAGTGCTTAAAATGTAACCTTGGATGCTTAATTGTCAAATCCAAGAAGTAAGAGGACTTGGCAGCAGACGTACACTGAAACGATACTCCAGGCACCAAGTGTCCCACGGGTGAGGAAGGTTGCTGGCGAGGGGCCATGGCCAGAATATGTCCCCAAACTGACTGTTGAATTCCACCTGATACCTAACAGGCCAGAAAAACAGGTCCTGACAGCATCCTACCGCTCAGTGGGAATACAAGCATTAGAAGGTGCATGTTTGTACAAGAAGAATGGGAAATCAACCCCACTACCGAGGGGACTCTACAGGGAAAAAAGGAGAAACACGGAGGCAGGGCAGTGGTGCTGGGCATGCAGGAAGCAGCGACACGCCATCCCACACAGCTGGGAACTGCAGAAAACAAATGAAACCCCTATGCAGCGCTTGATCCTCATCTTATCTACCAGCCTCTGTAAAGAACAAATGTAAATGTTTAAATACAAACAAAATAAATTTCAAATAAACCAGTTAACAGCCTCACAGTAACTACTAACGTCATTCCTTTAAGGTGTCAAGCCACTGCTGAAATGAGAGCGTTTGCAAGCATAAATGGAATAAATGCTGCAGGACTTATTTACCCAGATTACTGTGACAGAAAAAAAGATGCAAGAAAAATTCTGAACTTTTTTTCCCATGACAACCTGCTCAGGAACAGTGCAAGAAAGAACCATTCATCAACAGCATCTCTGCATGGCTTCTGATAGAAAACGGAGTCCATTACTGAAAAGTAAATTGTTTAGAAGCATTCCTGTGTCAACTTACCACTACTATTAATAAAATAACACAAATACAACAGGAATCTAGAACCGTTTATTCAGAGAGTTTACCATCAGACAACATGAAGCAAGTTGGTAAATCCGGAAGCTGAAAAGATTAACATTTTTATTTCAAATCATGCAGATGCAGACTTAAAACATACAGACGATGCAAAGTAGATGTTCAAAGCCGACGGAAAGAGATGTGGATCAAACCGAGAAATTATGGATGACACAGACCATGTTACGATGCAGTTCAACACAAAGGAAACTACGGATCAGATGGCAGTGTCAGAGACAGCAGAATTTAATTGCTGAAATGACAGTGATGATACATCTTGGAAAACTAAAGCAATACTGAGAAAATTTTTTAAATAATGGGAAAACGAGGTTTAAACAAAACTGCATTGGAACAGGGCTGGAGCATTTTATAGCAAACTGGGAAAACACAGTAGAAGGACGAGACATTTTGAATGCCTAAAAGAAAACATTTGTGGCTGATGAATGAAACAGTTCCCTCTCCCAACAACAACGATGAAAAAATCGTCACAGCAAAAGGGAAACCAGGAAAGTATTTAAGAGACAAAAATAACAACAGTGGTTTGCATGGTAACAACATCTGTGACTACCAAGGGGAGAATCAGCGCTGTCTTTGTCCCATTTTAAAAACCCCTTTCAGTGGGATGCCGTGAGAAAAATCAGCTGAAGGCTTGCACGACAAGATAAATTCTAGCTGTTGTTTTTCATGGACTAGCGGATTTTTCCTAATTGCCACTGACCTACAATCTTGGTAGGAAATAATTTCCATTCCTCCCTTCTGTCCTCCATCTCTAAAGACATACAGAGCGAATGGACTGTTCCCATTTTAAGATTTTGATTCTGTAGTGCCTTGTAGAGCACGGAACAAGAAATTAGAAGTTGATATATTCCAGTGCAATTTGGAACACGAGTTCTGCAGAGCAGCACGCATCACTCCAGACCAGAACACGCTGTGCACCTGGCTGGCTCTGCAGTGGGCGGCAAGGCACGGGCGCTCCAGCACAGAGCCTTCAGGCGGGGCGGGTGGCTTGCTTTGGCTTTTCCCCAGAGCTCAGGCAGGTCCGAATGAGCCCCCTCTGTGCTTCCCATCCTGCTGACAGTGTCTGAGGCTTCCAAAAACCAGCCACCTGGGCAGCTTGTGACAGAAACCACACCTGACTTGTCATTACACAAAAATAACCCACACAGCACACTGCTAACAGGAGTTCATACAGCACTTTCAAACACCCCGGCGTATGTTGAGCACGCCGCCCTCAGAAACTAGCCAACAGGCACCTGGGCTCTTTTTCACTCCTGCTCTTGGCTGTATCTACCCCGGATTCACTCCACGGCCAGAAGAGCTATACTTCAAAAGGTACAACAGACAACAGAGATGAAAAATTATAGGTTTTATTCTGCAGGGGGATGATTTATTGATGCTGAGAGCTTAATTTAGAAAACAGATACTATTTGAAGAGAAAAAAAACCCCAAACCACCTGATTGTGGAATAGTTAGATGAGGAACCTATTCCAGCTTTTGATGTAGTTTTGTCCCAAATTCAAAGTTAAAAAGACTGGGAAAGAACTTTTCCAATTTACTGAAATCCAATCTCCTACTGGCTTTCAGCCAGGGCTACACCCCAGAGGCAAAAGGCACTCAGTCATACCTTTACAGAACTGAATTCCTGAGTCACCTTACGGAGGGAGAGCCCAGTGAAACCCAAGAACCATTGCTGCCATTGCATGTTTGCTTTTTATAGTATTGGTTGTAAGAAACAAACGTTGTAAGACTATCCCAAAGCCTAGCAGCCTTTCATCATGGGGTATTGCTCATTTCTCGTGCAGATTCAGTAACGCTCACATCAACACACCTAACACTAATTCTGCACCACGGTAACAAGAGCAGACAAGGGCTGCTCAGCTGACTCTAACAATCCAATCAGTAATTTGCAATTAACCAGCTGTTAAAACAATCGCTTGGAAACATCTTTGCAGTACTGCAGACTTCACATAACGGAATGGAATGCAGCTCTCTAGGAAAAGTTCCTGGATGCCACACTGGTCTCTGAGCTGGGTTAATGAAGCAAGGTTCAAATCAGCCAGTTTTCTACAGCTGAGATTAATGGAATGATCAAATGGACATCATCTGCATTCACTGAATTCTTAATTCACATGAAAAAGAGAGCTTGCAGCAGCCCAGCACACCCCAGTGCTGTTACAGATTTACATTTCCTTATCCCCTCTAACTCCATAAACCATGACTGAATTCTGGAGATGCTCAGAACAAAGCCGAATTTAAGCCCTTTGCTCCTGAAGCCATATTTCCCCACTTCCCCTTTGCCTGAGCCTTGCAATCTCTGCTCTTCTGAACTCCCCTGTGCCTTTCTGAAACCCCAACACTTAAACTCAGCCTGCCCAGCCTCGCAGCCAGCTCCAGACCCTCTGCAAACACCAGCGGCTGCCAACCCCCTTGTCTCCGGGGCAGCACACCTTAGATTTCTGATGGTTCTCAGGTCCTGCATTGCTCCGACACCTGTGGCCAGATTGCTCTCGCTCATCCCTGGGCTTCCTCCTTCCACCTCTGCAGATTCCGCCGGCTCTCAGCAGTGTTGTCTCCAAGATCCAGCCCACAGACACCTCTCCACGAGCACCATGGACCATTTCCTCCCTCACGCGCATACGGACAAGAAATCATTTCAGAAATACGCTTCAATCCATGTCTTCATCATGTCAATTCTGGTGCATCTCACTCCAGTTATGACGAACATCAGCTTCATTTCTCTGTGCCAATGCTCAGTGTATGACTTTCTGTAGATTATCTAGGCATCTTGAGGCTTAAAGAACACTACAACAAAATGCACCAGCCGCTCAGCGGCAGCTCAAAGCTGTCAAACCCGCTGATTCATTTCATCAGCACTTATTGTGCTTCATTAATTCCAGATCTAAATGTTTTCAACAAAATAATGAAGTTCTATATAAGTCAAAGCAGCAGCACCTATAAATCCTTCAAGACTTTGGCAGCTTCTTCAATGCAAAGCAATCACGTTTCCTTGTATAACAAGTCCTGTGATGTCTGCATCTCCCTGGAGTAACAACACTCTTACTGTGCTAGCTCTCTTGCATGCCTGAGATATTAATCAGCTCCCTTATTGAAATGAGAGTACTCTTTATACTCTTCCTGAAACAGATACACTAATCAGAGCCCCCCACAAAATTTTTAAAAAGTACAATAAAGATTGAGAGTGGGAAGTTGTTTTTGAGACCGGAGTCAAACACTGCAGCTCTCTCGTTATTGTTTTACTCTATTACCTCATTCCTTCACATTAAAATAACATTTATGAATAGGCCATCTATTCTATCAGCAATTTTCTCTGCCGCAAGTTCTTTCCTTTTGCTTTTAAACAGAAGAGAAATCCCACTTTACAATCAGAACGAAGGACAGCAGATGTTATGCTGGAGCTAGGAACATCATTCTGGTTTGAAAGCAAAAGGCTCAATGATCCCAGTATTCATTCTCCAATTCAGAAATATCTGTATGAAAAAAAAAAAATAAGGAGGCTTCAATCCCAGCAGTTTTCCAAATACACTAACCTTTTCCTAGTATTGTCCTGAAAACTCGTGTAGCGTCCTCCACTAGCTATGACTTGTGAGAGAAGGATGTAACTAATGCTACATCACAAAAAAATTATAATTTTTTAATGACCAACCTTGCTTGAGTTTAACCTCTCTTAGCAGAAAAAAATCATGTTTGGGACCTTTATGCCTCAATTTAACTAAAAATATGTTTTCCAGCAAGTACTACTTCTTTTTCCCAAATCTCCCATCATCATCTCTACCTTCCACTGGATAAAAAGAAGATTCACCGTCAGCTCCTCAACTTTATCAACATGTTTCATCTATAACCACGCTTTTGCTTTGTTGAGTAACCCGAATATAATCTGCAAGCATAGACCTACGTATTAAACACACATCGAACAATACGAAATTACATATTAAATGCATTAAACTATTTGATCCATTTGCTAAACTCCAGATTAAATCCAGAAAGCAGAAATGTCAAAAAAAGTAGCTCCAAGCAACACAAACCCTGTAATTCCAAGAAAGGCGGGGTTTAAAGTATTTCATTACCCATCTAAAAGCCTGAGCCTGTGTTCCACAGTTTGGACTCCATCCAAAGGCTGTCCCCGGTTGACCCCCCCTCTCTTTGGGGAACCAAGGGCAGATGGAGGGGGTGATACCCACACCAATGGCCACGGGTGCTGCCACCACGAGTGCTGCTAGCACACTTGGACAAACTCACAGAACATACATCGTTCATACGGAATTCTCTCAGAGGAGCTTGCCTGTTCCATTGTGCCATCAGAGAAAAGGTGAAGCATCCGCAAAACAGCGTGAAAGCCTACGACTGCGGCTGTTCCTCACCACACTGCCAGCACTGCCTGTAATGGTGAAGTTAAAGTAGAGCGCCCAGAAGTCATTCACATAGGAAAGCCACAAGAGATGTTCTTTAATCCCTTATCTGAATAAAGCTCAGTTATTTAGTTTCCACAATTCTTTTTGGTATTTGTTACAGTTAGCCGAACTCGTGCTGAGAGGCTTCCTTTTGAGGGCTGGAAATAACATCTCATTCTGCATTTCCTCCTTCTTTGTCCATTATCGTTTTTAATTCTACTAAGCATTAAAATCGAGCCTCAATTTCATGACTCTGTCCCTGAAAACACATAGAAGATATCAGAATTTATTAGACACAAGACTATTGCCTATGAAGGAAAAGATTTTAACCGGTTTCAGTGACTGAGATAATCAAACAGCCAACTCTGTTCTTCCCAAGCCGCGCGCGCAGGAGCCGCAGGTACAGCAGCACGCAGCAGTATTCTGGTCTGCCGTACAGGTGGCAGAGGCAGAGATCAGCACACATAAATCACTCACCCAGGCAGAAAAAAGTCTATGCAATCGCCAGCTAAGACAATGAATATGAAATGCATGTTTTCACAAGGGCTGTTCAAAGAAATTGTATCTGTGGGAAGAATGAGTCACAGGACAGCAATCCTCATGTGCTACAGTTTCTCAAAGTGAGAAGACAAAGGAATCAGAACATAGGTTATTTTTTTTTTAAATAACCAAGAAATATTAGCAAATCCAGCTGTGGCACTGTAATAATTTTAAATAGTTTTGTGATGCCTTCATATTCTCTTCCACTAGTAGTTTTCTCTTTTTCTTTGTAACTTGCATTTGGGGTTTAGTGTTGTTGGCACACTGTCTCAGTAGACACCAGTTACATAAACTTTTCAACAACATCAACCCTTTGAAAACTCTGTCTCTTACCTTCCATCCCCTGGAGAGGTTGGAAAGGAATTGCTTAATTCTGCACAGGTGTGTTTGGGCATCCCTTCTCTACTTCTGTGGCTTGTCTTTCTGCTTCAGTTCTACCAAGTTAAATCAGCATCGTAGTAGTTATGTCCATTGAAATCACAGCTTGTATCTTTTCTGTAACTATGTATTTTTTGATTAACCTGCAGAATTTCACACTCCTTGCAGGGGATCACATTCCCTGTCAGGTAGGATTTAGTCAGTACTTTAAAATCACAGAAACTTATTTCATGTATAGTAACTCCTTAAACAGAACCCGTGCTTTAAGATGACACAGTACTAATGTGCTTGACATACAGAATATTTCTCTCAAATTATTTCTATAATCTCACAGCTTTAAGTCCATTCCAAATAGACTAGCTTTATCACCTTTACTCTGGTGTTCTACCTGGAAGAGTCAATTAACTTCTTGTCTTCATTTGCTATGAAAGAGTCACACGACATTACATAATAATTTTGCAACATTTTACACTTTAATAAGAAGACGACGTCTGCGTGTAAGCTGCATACAGCAGACATTCCAGCATAGCTGCTATGCACTGCTTCAGGGTTCCCTGCTCTCACGGGGCTGAAAAGAGCATTGGTTTCTTCTCATGCATTACAGAATCATGGTTTCATTTCTTTTACCTTGCAAGACTCACTCAGATCCCCCCCGTGTTCGCAGGCTCTCTGTACCCGGGCACATACACGCGTGCTGCTGGAACAGAGCTGTGTGCTTCCCTCTCCCTGTGATTTGGGAAGGGATCTCTCCAGTCCCATTTTCTAAAGCTAATAATAATTGTTCCTTCCAAATCTCTGCAACCTGGTATAGCTGCTCATTTTGACTGATGGGTTTGTTTAAAGAGCAGACGCTTGGCTCCGTGAGCTAAAGACGGGCAAGACACGGCCTCACGGAACGACCGAGGTAGCAGGGACCCCTGGAGAGCATCTTGTCCAACCCTCCTACTCCAGCAGGGTCACCTCGAGCACTCTGGACCATGCCCAGGCAGCTTCTGGGTATCTCTGAGCATGGAGAGCTCACCAGCCCTCTGGGCAACCCGTTAATCTCATCGGCACTCTCACATGGGTAACCATTTTCTACTGACAGCCAGTGACGACACGTGGAATTCGATTTCCATTTTTCACGTTCTCATAGAGTATCAAAATTACCAAAGCCTAAGGACTTACATTTGGCCTTCTTGCCTTCGGTGACAAAGTGCTCATGAGAGTTCAAGACAGAACTAGTAATACTGGCTTCCTATGTATTCTTACTCCTGTTTTAGCCAGGATTCTCACTTCATACTTGAAGCTCAACCCAACCTTTTTAAGAGTATGTTGCTGGATTTCAAGGTCCAGCATTTTCCCCTTATCAAAGTAATTAATATGTATCCAGTAAAACGGCACTATTTTAAGGTTGCTGTAGAACAATTAAAAGACTTTAAAAATCATTGTTACACCTGTAGAATGACAGGTTTCCTGTACATGAAAATAACAGACTCAGCAACCGACAAGCTGCTCTTGCTCCATGAAATATCACACGGGAAGGACGGTTTCAGTGTCCCAGACCCAATGCCCAGAGAATGCAACAACTCACTGCTAATGGGAAGCGCGGTAATTAATATCTAGAGTGGGGTTTTTAAACATTGAGAGACCAACAAAACAGAAACTCATCCTAAAACTTTTTTTTAAAAAAACACATTATATTCTCCAAACTTAAAAATGAAACCTTTGTCTCTGGGCAAATTTTTTAATGCATGCATAACACCATCGACTTTTTTGGATGTCTCTTCGTGGGGTCAGACACAACTTCCATTTGCAAGGAGATGATGTCCCATCAGTCTGCCCTTAAATCATCTCAGAGAAGTCACTGCTAAGGAGAAATGATCTCTGAAGCGACAAGATAAGCCATCCTTCTCTTCCTGGGCACAAACAGGCTGACCTTGGCATCGAGCCTGGGTTTCACCTACGGAACTGGTCATTAATTTTTATCACTCCTAAGCTAGCAGGTGGTCTCCCCAGGACTCCAGCCAACTGGATACAAACAAGCACGCTGCGTGGCAGATTGCAGCTAGAAGCGAGTTGTAATGTTTTCAAGAAAAAGATGTTGTAAAAGGGAAACTTGAGGAGAACCTGAACTGCAGTAAGCCAAAAGAAATCCCAGTATTGTGTAGAGGTGTTCAATAAAGTGTAAATACCAGGAAAATATTCAGTGTCAACTGTAGCCCACAATATTGACATCACAGTGGCAATATGGATGTAGACCTCTGAACAATCATGCTGCCAAAATTCATACATACTTCATAAAGAAAGAAACCCTAAGACATTGTGAAAATTTAAGTCAAGGAGTAGTTTAAAAAGGATTTTTTCATATGAGATTTCCATGTAAGACTGCATCTTAGAGCTCATGTTTTGTTATTAAAATTTGTGACACTTTATCTCCTCTGATTGCCATGGGAATGACTTGGCCTCACCGGCATTACACAGAAGTTGTGGCAAACCCGCAGGACTTTGCTACAACTCTGGCCACTGTAATCATGTAATCACCTTCGTTTATTACCATTTACTAGTTCCACCTATATTTACAGGAAAATCAGTAGTTTGCAAAGTTGGAGAAAAAGCTACACCTGTTTGTCCAGCAAGGTCCTGCAGTCCAAATGACACGGGGCAGGAATAAAACACCAACGGGATCGGTACGTGTGACGACTGGCAGCACACGGCCTCCTGCGCTACTCCAGCATGAATGCCTTCAGAGCAGCTCGCGACACATCTCCAGGGGGAAGGTAGATCATCAGAAGAATGCAAAAATGTACAAAATTAAATACTCTTGTGGACAGCACTTAATGGGCTACAAGATGAACAGAGTGCATTTGGAACGGGGGGTGGAGTGCATTCACACCTAAAGCAGCGACCCCGTTAGCACTCAAACATCCAGCAGGCCAGTGCGTGCAGAGCCAGACTTGCCTCGAGAAATTCACAGCACCTTTGGGTAAGGCTACAACAGAATGTGTTTATTGAAATCTGCAGCTGGTAGCAATTTGTCCAGCAGCAAACTTTTTCTCTTTTTTAACTCGACTGATCTACAGGGGCCCACATACTCTGCAACTGTTTGCTCGCACCAAGATGCACATTGTATAATTTATGTTCCTAATTATAAAACAAAGTTTATCAGCATGTTTGTCTCTGTTTTGTAATTTCTTATTCTTCACATGAGAATAACAGAATGCATCTTGAACAGTTTATTCATTCTTCATTCTAACAAAGTATATTGGAATGGAAGAGATTTAATCCCTAAATTATTTTACTTCTCCCTTCGTTACTGGACATTTTTCCTTTAGAGAAGAAGGAGTCAACACAGTTTGAAAAACTTTCTAGAAGATAATTACTCCTGTCTCCCCATCATCACCCCCCAAAAGAGAGGAGGCAGGTTATAATCCTAATTTGCCAAATATTGTTTCAGTAATGACATACCTCGTACAAAACCGTGGCCTTGCCCAAAAGACAGTTTTGGTTTCACAAAGCCTCCTCTGCAAAAACTAGCAGGATATTTTGGAAAATGCAACCTTTGTCCTCACCACCTATCTAATCCCAAACCCCACAAGGCAGGAAAACTGATTAGAGCGAGGGCAGAGAAAACTCGGCACCCTGGGAAGGGCAAGAAAGGAGGCTGAGGGCCCTGCCCCAGGAGGATCCCAGCTTCATCTCCAGATACGCACTTGCTCCCTCTCGGTATTTTCAGCAGTAACTCATGAGCTTCAGTTTCTCGCTCACTGACTAACCTGCCGTGGCTAGAACTCCAGCAGATGAACTGCATTCCTGACAGGTCCAGTTTTCTGAGGTTACTTCAGGAATTGTGAACGTTGTTTTTCCTGTCACTGCGCAAACCCATACAGTTCCTGTGGGCTTCCTTATAGCAAGACATGAAGAGTGAGGCCAGCAGAAACAAAGAGTTCAAATCCTGAGTAATTTCAAGGGCAGGCAGTCGCTGTGAGGTGTGACACATGCAGAGGTGTCCCTGGGCTGGCTCTCCAATGGAAGGGGGCCTGGGAACTTTCGGTGCACCTTGTGCAGAAGGGACAGGGACAGCTGGCAGCTTCATGATCTCTGTTCCCACAAAGGGGAAGCGCAAGGAGATTCAGAAGAACTGAACATTGGGGGTGGAGAGGTTCACCATTAAGCTGCCTTAGCCTCCCCCCCCCCCGCCCCCCCTTACGCAGCTGGAATTTGAAGAAGCTCATGTCTCATTACTTTTCTATTTGTGGCCATAAAAGTGCCTCACTTCTCTCAGACATGTGCAGAGGGATAACAGGCAGGTGATGGGAGGAGAGGTTTGAGTGAAAATCTAAATAAAAAATCTGTGAAGCATTTCCTATGTCAAGGCAGCTGGACAGCCCCATATTAGAATAATAAATGAATACAAACCCTGTAGAACGATGTTGAGAGATTACAGCAGATCTCACGACCTCTTTTTGTGCATACATCAGGGTGCTCTCTTCTGCGCACACGCAGTGAGGGAAGACAGTGTGAGAGGTGGACGTGCACACTCTAAGTCTTGCTGTTACTGCCTGTTATCACATTTTTGGTACATTTTCACCTATGATAAACTTTGATCCTGTATTAAACACCAAAGTCACCAGGCAGCACTCACTTTAACCTCATAGTGACAGACTTCTGCAATCCGACTGCTGACGGGCAGAGCCGGGAACATGGAGAGGTCCTTTTGCCAGTTTAAGCAGGATAAGAAGATGGAGTATTAAATCTATGACAGGTTTAAAGGTATCAGTGGCTCTTACCAGCCAGGTAACAAACACCTCCTTCAAACACAATGTTAGTGTTGTAAAGTACTAGTCCCCTCCTGCATGGAGAGAAATAGAAACTGAGTACAAGGAGAGAATAGATTATAAGCCAAAAACATTTGGATCCGGTTACAAAGAAAGATTTTAAGATCTCAGTGGGTAACTCCCCACAAATTTCAGGGCGCAAGACTCCTAGAAAATCAGGCCAGAGTTTATCGGAAATTCATGGTCATAACTCCACTGTTTTGCAGTGAAGCACCACTTCAATCATTCCACAGCAGTTCTTAGGCGTGGTTGTTCAGCATTGCTTTACGCTGGGTAATCTTTAGAAAAATGGATGAAAAGCATTTTGCAAAACTCCATCTCCATAGGCAACTTAGCTGATTTTTTAATTCCTTTGATCACCTTTATTTACCTTTAGGTTATACGGAATTATATTTTGTGCCTGGATTTGTAGATTTTGTGTTTACACCTGCTGATGGAGCAGCCAAAACACTCGAGATGGTATTTCCTTACCTATACACAGGGCAGGTGAAATGCAAACATGGAAAGTTATTCAATAATATATTATCAAGAAATAATATAATAAAAATTATATTATGTGATATGTCAGCACTTCTCTCTCAGCCAAGTATCAGAAGGGTAGGATTCTTCTTGTAGAAGTTGTTTTACCTTTGTTACACAGGGAAAAATGCACTTAGAGTTGTATTGGGTTTATACCCCCCCAGCACCCTCCCAGTGCTGAGTGCTCCCCTGGCAGCTAGAGGTGTTTATAACACAGCTGGGGC
>NW_010144204.1:12614-23424 GCF_000699245.1 Pterocles gutturalis
AGTCGGAAACTCACTGCTTTCTCATTAACTGCTTATTATGCGTGGTTAATCACTTATGAATCCTTCACAGACTTCAAATCGCGGAAGTCCTCAGTGCTATCGCAGGCTGTGCCTGGATGGTGGAGACGCTGTACAAGTGCCAAGCCCCTGCTGCCGAGGTTGGCCATTCCACTTACAGAAGTCTTTTGTAACTTCATTCTGTAACGTCGGGCACTGGCAAAGAAATTAAGCCAGAATATTGAACCTGTCCAGTCGTATCAATGCTCATTCATTCTGATGGATCATGACGTGAAAACTGGGGCTATGTCTTCTTCTGCCTCATGGAAGACAACAGTAAAAAATGTAATGAAGTGTACGAAGTTCCTTAGAGGCATGATTGGTTTCTAAAGACATCAACAAATCAATTTTTCAGATTTTGCAGCTTCCGTATAGCAATTCGTGTCAAAATTTTGGGTGCTATGTTAATCAGTAATTAAAAATATTCTAAAATCTTAAAGTACAATTTAACATAATTTACTGTGATGGCACAAATGGAAGCATTACTTCATCAGTTCAAATACTCCTTATTTAGACACTGCTCTAACGAGAGCAATTAAAATAATTAATAAAAAAGAAATCTAGTGTCCCTTTGCAACTGTACTTGAGGTGCTGTTACTGTTGAAACAGGGAACATCAGAAAGCACGGGGACATTGAGCCCTCTTGGCAGAGGATGGCTGGTACTGGACAGCACTGACCTGATCCATACCTTCTGTAAAGAGGACAAACAATCCTGAATTATTATCCGTACAAGAGAGTACTCAAAATCCGCGCAGGCATTATGAAGAACATAAGAATAAATATTAATGTTGCAGCAGCTTCACAGCACCTGGAAAGGTGCTATATCACTAGGGCAGATTTGGTTATAGTTCCTATAAAACGTGTCCCCGACTGCTGTTTGTTGCGTAGCTTTTTCCCCTCACATAAAAGCTGATGAGATTACAAGTTTATTCATAGCAGTCCTTTCCATTTTATAGCTACACAAGATTTACTGTGAAATTTTATACAGAAACAGATTTAAACTCTATCACTGTTTTGGCACTATGACAGCAATTCACAGTTCCATACATGAAAAAAAAAACTCACCAGCTGTTGCTAACCCAAATGCCATTATTCCATTCCTTTCATCAGTTTTAGTATAATTTTTTCCATATATTTGAAATTTCAAACAAAAAAGACAGCTTGATATCAACAGCAGCTTAAATTAAAAATTCTTGACATGTAATAGTCACCATCAATCCTCTGTCTCTGCCCTCAAGCACTCTCACATTTGAACTTGCAGAGCTTCATTTAATTTGACTAATAACTGTACAAGGTTAATAAATCTATCCATCTCTGCAGCTGATCAGCAGCACCTTACATTGAAGGATACCAGCATTTAAAAGTGAAAATTTGCAAGTGAAAACATTTTATAAGGTTGTTTCATGTCTTGGAGACAAGGTCATGTAGAATGTTTATGACAGTGTGGATCAATTAATTCACAGCGATACGGATCGCTTTTCTATAGCTGCCCTCATGTTTAAAATCTCTCTTTGGGATTCAAACATGAACATCATGACTGACGGAAATACGTTTGTAGGTATAACACACTGAGCTCTGGTCCTGCAGGACTCTCACCTGAGAAGACAGGCAAGCTCTCATCCTGGAGAACTTCCTTACAGCACTCCCATGGTCCAGCACACTCGCAGAAATCTTTCCATGCTGCACAACCCCACGATCAGCTCGGCTTCCTGCTGCTTCCCCTAGGCTTCAGCTACGGACAATGGCTGCATGTCCTTGTCCTAAGCGGGCAAACAGATATCTATCCAAACGGATCGTGAAACGTGAGTGTCTGTGCACGCGGGTGGCTGGGAAGGGCTGGGAGGAGCACGGCAGCATGGTGAGGGATAACAACGGAGACACACAGAGATGTCACGCTTGGCACAGAGCAGAGGAAACACCTCACAGATGCTTCTAAATCCTTCAAAGAGCAGCAAATAAATCCTTCAAAAAGCAGCAAAAGGCATCAGCATGAAGACCACTCTTGGGCTCCTTCAAGGGCTATAAGACTCAGTTGGAACTGTTTTGTGTTGATGTGACAATCACCTCTCCTTGGCAAAATTTCACCAGTGGAAATAGCGCAGACCCAGCAGAACACTGTGCGAAGGACAGACCAACTCTATCCATTGTAAGCATGCAGCAGCAAAGCATGATAACCAGAACGCACCAGAACTTCACAGACGTTTTAAACTCTACTGAACTGAGACCCGCTGCTCATTCGGAACATGTTCAACAGCAATTTTTTTTGCAGAAAAAATGCACCATTATTTGAAATATTGCTTGATGAATAAGAAAAATGGTGACATTAATTTGAGAAAACTCAAAAAGCAAAAACCACCACTTCCTGAAAGAAAAGAGATAAATCTCTGAAAACAGAGATTCCAGGGCAGGCCTGAATCTGACAAAGTGAATTTCTCCTGAAATGCACCAGATTAAAAACATGAAAGAAAACAAAAAAAGGCTCACAGACACAGAGAAGTCTCAGATATTAATTTCGGTTTTCCCATCCGTAGTGATTTTTGTAGGAAATCTTCACAACATCAAGCAAAATTCAATTCTGAATACTGCTTAGTTAACAGAAAAGAAATGTTATGTTACAGAACTTCCCATTATAATATTGTTGAAGTTGGGTTTTTCTGTTTTGTTTGGGGTTTTATTTTGGCTATGCAGATGTTATTGTTTCAGAATCAAATACATCGCATAATATAATGCAGAATCAGAAACAAGCAGGATATTTTTAATAGCAAAGCACACTGGAAATTCTGAATTTTCTTCCAAATTTGGATAAGCACAAAGTTCACTTTTAATACCAGCTGCCTATTATACAACCAAGCCCTGGTCCCCAAGAAATGGCTGAGAAAACGGTCAGGCACAAACTTCAAATCAGTGTAGAATTAAAATAAAAAAGGGTTTTCTGTATTTTCTCCTATTCAAAGAGCTAAAATTATTTTCCTAGCATGAAAAAATTAAAAATCAATCCTACCCTTCCATAGGAGAAGAGTTCTAATCTGCATTGTTTGGGATACAGCAAACCAGCCCAGCAAGGGGACCCAGCAAACAGTGAAGGGGGCTCAGTCACTGACCACGAGAATACAGATAGCACGCATCAGATTATAAGAGACAAAAAACCTGCAGTACAAAATTACTGAAGTGAAATAACACAGACATCATGAGCTGCTGGCACCAAGACCTGCCCTCTATAGCCACACTCAGCACTATGAACTCTGGTCCGGATTGGATTTCTTTCAAAAGTTTTTATGATCCTCTTAGATTGCAAGAGTTCTACCACTTCCTGCATTTTAACCAGTCATAAAACAAAGTGAAAATTTTATTTCTTGCGTGTATTTTATTATTTCTCTCATCCTGATGGAAGCAGGAAGTATAGCAAAGCTTCCCAAAGCCTACAAGTCATTTAGGAATTGAAAGCCAAAGAAAGAAAGTGTATTCATACTTGGGTCTTACTCAGAACAGAGAGAAATTAAGTTTCTGTACTTCTGAAAATAGATATAGCTGAAAGGGTCTTCAGCTGCACATACCACAGTGAATTCATGCAAAAAATTCACTTTACCACTATTATCACACCTTCTATTAACGATTTCAATAGATGCTTCACTCCCAGTGATTTCAAGAGAACTTACCTGTGTTCAGTTGTTTCTGAAGAAAAGGGGCAACAATAAAACGAGTTCCCTTAAAGAAGGAAATTTCTTAGAAGATCTTACAAATAGGGATGGCTCTTCCACAACTATGGAATAATCCCGAGCATGGGTTTTGTTAGTGTGGCAGTTTTTACTTCCAGAATTGTGTCACATCAGCAAAAATTAATCTTTACCACAGAGCAGTCGAGTGCGTGTCAGGAAAGCTGCAACGTCAGACTGCATCAGGGACGAAGAGCTCTCCACAGCAGCAGAACCCAACACACTTGGCAGGGTTAGGGGGGCACCCGTGGCAAGCAAACCAGCTGGTTTCAGTGATGCACTGAGACACCCGACCGTCACTGGGCAGCCCCGCCAGCTCTGAACTGGAAGTCATGCAGTTCACCGTTGTTCTGTCTCTACATCAACGCCTCTCCTTTCTGATGAATAATTCAAGAGTCACAGAGGCTTCCTCTGCTTGAAGCCCCGCTGTCAAACTGGACCACATCAGCTTGAACAAGGGTCAGGTTAGAAAGTTCAGGCTGGGAGTAAGGAGACAAAGTGATCTGTAAAACAGAAGTGCAGTTTTTACACGAGCTTGGGGAGCTCCCAAAGTGAACTGTGTCCAGTGGAAAGAAGGTCTAAGTGCTGATGCGGGAGTTTCCCACAGCTTCTATTGGCCTTCAGAGCCATGCGCGCCATCAGCGTCTCCTGTTGAAGCTGTATGTAAATATCTAACCGGTATTACAAAAAACAAAATATGTTCCACAGAACCTAAATTAAAGCCAGATGTGGAAAAAGCAGATGCCTGAAATTCACTGACATTTCAAGACAGACTAGAAACACTTGCTAATTTGGTTATTTACTGAGTAAATTGTCATGCTACGGGAGTCATGCAGAACATTTATCATTTCCTGATGCATCTCATGACAAAGAAGTAGGTGCTCCATTGACTAAAACCCTTGCGATTAGTATCGGATCTGAACCACAAACTAAATCAGTGTTATAATTCCTGCTCTGGTTACACATGGAATTATGATCACACTCTTATCAGTCATTTTAAAAAGATACGGTGAAGTATGTCAAGGTGGCAGCAATGCTTAGCTCAGCAGCACAGCACGGGAAGAGGAAATCAAACAGTGCAAGTTAAACAGACGTGTAGTAAAGGAAAAGGGAAAAGTATATCCCACATCTTCCTGCAAACTGGATTGCTGTCACCCCAGGAAACGCAGCCTGTGCTCAGCACGCAGGGAGGGAACGCTTTCATGGAAACTTCTGAGCAAAACGTTCCTTTGCTGCTCTTAATGAATCAACTTTTAAAGAGCGAGCCTTTTAAAAAAAAGAATGAGTACTTTCCCTATCAGATGCAAGTTTATTAGCCTAATAGCAGCGATTTTATATATGGAATGATGACGTTACTGCAGTTAATGGGAACACACACACCTGTTGTCATTTCAGCGGAACAGTGGCACTGCTCAGATTTTACAGGCTAGGGGGAAAGGAAAATCTTCGGTTACCAGAAGCCATCTCTATGGTCTCCCAAATCAACCATCACCTACAAAATCTCTTGGAAGAGCTGGAGTGCAGAAAGGCAGGGAACTTCGCAGCAGAACACTCAAACATTCTCATTACCAAAGCAGGCTTATGCCCATTTTCATGCCTTACGAAGCCTCTCTCACTACATTTGTTGCAGTTTTTAGAACGCCACGTATCAAGCTTATCTTAAATGAACCTAAAGAGCACTGATCTTAACAAATCTAGTGCCTCCATTTTCAGAGAGCACATTCTGTCCGTAGCAGCTCAAAAGCTGCCAGAAAGCTGAAAGGCCATTTTGCAGTTCCTGAAGACAGCAGTAGAAATTGCACCAAATGCACTGGATGAGAAAAATGAGCTCAAAATACAATAACAATTCAACAGAAAATACACCAAGAGCACTCTCTTGTGCACCCAAAAACTGCCCCACATGATGTACTGAGGGAGTAGTGGAGGACAACCAACCCACCTCCTTGTTTTTCAGAGTCAAAGGTAGTAAAATGTAACAAAACCAGGGGTGTTTTAATCCAGAGAAAGCAAGCATGTTCCAGAATCTGCAAGTAATCTGCCTGTTGGACCTTACCATTCATCAATATAAACGTCAACAAGACCATTATAATAGTTAACCTGGATAAAACGAGTTCATAAAAATATACAGCAATGCTACAGGGGAGTAACCAAGAGAAGTCGCTGGTTCTGTGGTAGTTGGGCTAATGTGAATACATTAGCTTTGCAAATAGTTTGTGCATCAGTTTTTCCACCTACAAGCAATGACTTCGCTGCATAAAAATCACTGTTGAACCCAAAGATTTTTGAAAGCACACTAAAGCCATTTTTGTGTTAAATTTTGAACTTCAGTAACTTGCAATGAATTCACACCAGACTCTACATTTTGTAAAGAATATCTGAAATTCTATAAACAAACACTTGTATACCTCCTGAAGCTGCAAAAGAAATCTATGAATTCATATCTGCAAAACAACAGACTGCTAACTAGGGCCACTGTAACTGTTTTTAACAGTCACTCGCAGACTAGACCCCTTCTTAGCAGCCGAGAAGTCATGTAGAGCCATCAGACTCCCCTCACTCTTTAGCACCTGCTAAAGGGGATTTGTTTCCCTGTGTTGGATCCCTCACAGATGCATTTACTTTTTTTCTAGGTACCACCAGGCTGATTCAAGAATGCATCAGGTATTTCATGGTTTAATATCTCCAGTATCTGCTTCAATTATTTTAAAAGGTTAAAACATGAGACAGAGAGCCAAGTCATCCTTATCCCTCAAAACCTTATTAAGCAACGCTGTAGAGCCACATCCAGCTGAGCAAACAGCTGTACCACCTGCACAGGCTGCAGCAACAGAATAACCGCTTCTCACAGCCGCCTTTGGAAACACCCATGTGATCTGACTGCAGCAAAACTAAAATACAGATGAAGAGCAGCATAGACACTCACAGAGTAAGGATTGCAAATTGTGATGAAAATACAATATTAAGACAGACGCCGGTTTCACTTTTTATGGGACAAACTCAGTGTCACAACTCATTCATACAGGGTTATAAGAACAAAACAAAACACACCCTGATCTCATCCCACATTACACCTCCTGTCACTAGACAAACGAACAGTATCTTTTTCCCCAGACTGCAATCCCTCAAGCAGTATGATAATGACATTGTAGATTGACCTAAAATGACAACTGCTTTCCTTACACCACATAACAAACCTCACTTGTTTTCTTGGGGAGCAATACTTAAAAACTCAGACATAAAAAGCTATGATTAATTTCAGAGAATGTCTAGCCTAGCTAGGAACTGTGCAGATGCTGGGGCTGTGAGCCCACAGCAGGCTCTGTGCTATCGTGGACCCTTTTACCAGCACCCATGCGCAGAACAGAAACTGTAACGCCTGCTCACGCTGCAGTTCATGCTGCCAGTGAGACACACCCGCAAGGACAACGGACGGGAAATCTCCTGATGGAAATGCAGAACTGTCAAGCAACAACTGGCACTCAAAATATTTCTGTAATTTCACAAAATGTGGCAACAATAAAATGAACAATAATAACAACCGGGCCACGCATGTTTAACTGTCTGCCAACACGCATCCCATCGTCTATTCTTGACAAAGAGTGATCTCTCACATCTAACGGTGTTCCTGATTCTATAACATTAAGAGGACACATCTTACCTCGCTGGATGGAACGTGCACACGGCTCGTGCAAATCACCCTGTAAATCAAGTGCCCTGGCTCTATTCGATCAGGGACTCCTTTCACCCCACGGTTCCGCAGCGGAACACAAACCAAGCTGCCTTTTCCTGCCACCGGCTTAGCCCTAACATCCAGAGCGTGTTTTCTTACCTCAGCAGCCTGTGTCTCCTGGTGTAACAAAGTCAGACCTGTCAAGTCTTCTAAGAAGGAATGTGACGAATTGAAAACTTTAGCCAGGAAATTAAACCCTTCTTGTTCATACTGCTCAAGGACCTGCCAAACAGACAAACAGAAGAAGATTTTAAATAAGATGCCCATAATGTTATTCATCGCATTTTGCTCACGGAACAGAAGCACAATATTTCTGATCACCCAGACAGTTCCTGTATATTGTAAAAATTGCAGAGAAAAGAACAATCTTTTTTCCAGCTCGATTTCTAAAGTGGGGAAAGGTGGAGGTAAGAGGGAAGAGATGTGAGGTTTAAAATTTCCTGGTTTAAACATATTTTTAAGCTTATAACAAGACAGATGATATCGCAAGAAGAAAAACTTTGTTGCAAAGTCATGAAAGGAGCATTTGTGCTACACAAAACACAGTGAAATCCTGTTCCAACAGATCCGTTAAGGGAAAGAACCATGCTGGGACAGACTGGAAAAATTCTCCGAGTCAGTGTCCAAGTCCAACACCCTCCCGATCTCCAGAGATTCATGGTTCTGTGACTATTGAGCACTATTGTAAAGCGTTCTCTATTTTTCTACTCTAATTTTCCTACTTTATCTTTTATTTTGAGACTCTTACAGACTCCTGCAAGAATTGTAAGGAAGGTTTTAGCCCATCCTCCCTTGAACACAGAGAATTTTGTTTCACGCAGCGTTAGCCTAAACAATTATTTGCCAGGCTGAGTTCAACCAGGTACGATGGAGACTGAGGAAAGAAAAGATGAATATCAAGGACGAATATGATTTTACAAGCTTGTGTGAAAGCAGGCAGCAAGAAAACGGAAGCAACTTATGAGAGAGCAATCCCAGTATCCGCTGGTTTCCTCTTTGTTCTGAGTTCTACCAGCGATGGTTTAACATCCTGCTCTGCTGCAGTCAGTCTCACAGGTGAAGCAGCTGGGCTCGGCAGACTGCAAAGCAACTTTTCCTACAGAAATTCATGTAGTGGGGCAAGAGGCATACAGGGACCTCAGAAACAGCAGTATTTTAATACAGGGGAGCCGTATGTATGACATCGAGAGAGAGGCAGGGGAAGGACCATCAGCATCGCCCCATGCAGAGGAGATGTGAGCTTTTCAGAAGCATCCACAGAACAGCTGAATCTGTGGAATGGAACGCCTGCCAGAAACCTTTCACTGTGGATGTTACCATTGCCTTCCTCAACACTTACATCGTCATCTCCATCACCACGTTCCTCTAATGCACCAGCACCAGTTCAAGAGTGAAGGACAGAAGAAGGGGCTAAAGATCAGGCGGTTTCACATATGGCTGGTATTTTTTATAATGATGATCATTTCCCAAGCCCAGTGTCTGTAAAAACCAGCACCTCTTCCTGCTACTGATTCTGACGATCCGTTCCTGCCTCTCACCCTCCCAAGCACATCTGCTGTGCCTGCGTATGTCAGCCCAGTGCGTGTTCGTCGTCCCTGCGTGAGTCCCCCTTCACTTGTGGACAACCTTTCTTTCAGTGTATCTTTTCCATCCTTATTTTGGGAGAGAAGTAGTAAGAGAAGTTTGTCCAGTGTATGTACTCTGTAAACACACCCACTCTGCCTGGACAGACTAGTTCCCTGTAACCAGCGGAATTCATTTCCTCTGGAAAAGAAGAGAAAAACCACCCTGGAAGAACTGCAGTTTGTGCTATTGTGAAACTGGCAATACACCCAAATGAGCTTCATTCCCAGGTTTAAAAATGAACAGACAAGCCCTTGTCCCCCTGCCCCCAAAGAAACCGTTCACCCTTCTTCAGACAAGAGGTGGTGGGGTGGAATGGAGGGGATGGGAAATTGTTTCATTATGAATTCATCTGACCCAACCAAAATCACAATTTACTCTTAACAACATCATTCTTTTCTAGTGTAACAATTCCTACAGGTCTCCAATAACCTTTGAATTGATAAATCCTAAAACTGTGGGAACTTGCACAGCCCCACAGCATTCTTCAGCAAAACATGTCCAGTGAGCTTTGCCATGGAGTCCTACAGGAACACAAGCTCATTTAAAAATATATTTATCTGGCTGTTCACAGTGCAAAACAGAGGAATGGACAACTCCAGCATGCCATTTGAGATATGTCCTCCTAATATTATGCATTATAGGTATTGTGGAAATGCACTGTGGATATCTACATGCAATGAATGACTATCCTGTGTTTCCAAGCTCTAATAAAACAGCCAGATGTGCAGAAGTCTCGTGCATCTGGCTCTTTGTGAAGCACTGTATACAGACATCCACTTATAAACTTGGACTAGGTTCACAGCCCTGCCTGTATGCAGTCCGCAAAGCTATCAGCATTATCGAATGTGTTGCTTTGGCTTTAATTTGTTGGAACCACGATACAGAGCTGATGAGAGAGCTTTTTAGTGACGTAGGCAGGATTGTATTCATGGTGCACCGGAATAACACACAGCCTATACGCAGTGAGACCACAGCTTTGTTCTAAAATATTACACTGCACCAAAGAAATGCAGGGAAAACAACAACAAAATATTTTGGTGTAGTGGGGTGACCGTGGCTGGATGCCAGGTGCCCACCAATGCCACCCCATCCCTCCCTCCTCAGCCAGACAGGGGAGAGAAAATACAACAAAAAGCTCATGGGTACCGACACAAACAGGGAGTGATCACTCGCCACTCATGGTCATGAGCAAAACAGACTCAACTTTGGGAAAAAATCACCCATCAAATCAGAGCAGGATAATGAGAAATGGAACCACATCTTAAAAACACCTTTTCCCCACCCCTTCCTTCCTCCCGGGTTCAACTTCACTCCCCAGTTCTCTGCCTCCTCCCCTCCAGTGGCACAGGGGGATGGGGAAGGGGTCAGTCCATCCCTCCTCCTCAGGGAAGGACTCCTCACACTCTTCCACTGCTCCAGTGTGGGGTCCCACTCATGGCAGACAGCCCACTGCGAACCTCTCGATGCGAGTCCTTCCCACCGGCTGCAGTTCTTAATGACAGCTCCAGCGAGGGTCCCTTCCACAGGGTGCAGTCCCTCAGGAACACACCGCTCCAGCATGGGCTTCCCACAGCGTCACAGCCTCCTTCGGGTCCAGCCCCTGCTCCGGCATGGGGTCATCCCCATGGCTGCAGGGGGATCTCTGCCCCACTGTCACCTCCACGGCTGCAGGGGGATCTCTGC
>NW_010144204.1:23942-24456 GCF_000699245.1 Pterocles gutturalis
GGCTGCAGGGGGTTCTCTGCCCACTCTCACCTCCATGGCTGCAGGGGATCTCTGCTGCAGAACTGTTTCTCTCTCACATTCTCACTCACCACTCTCAGCTGCTGCTGCTGCAGCAGTTGTGCAGCAATTTTTTCCCCTTCTTAACTATTTATCCCAGAGCACTCCACCCGTGGCTGGCGGGCTTGTACCGGAACCTGCAAGTGACTTTGATACAAGTAACTTTGAGTTGTTCGATACATCCTTGAAATGAGTACAAAGAGGAACTTGGTGTCCAGAACAGCATCTTGAGCAAAGGCAAGAGAAACAATTAACCACAATGTTGATGTTAAGCTTTGTAGGAGCACCAATCCCAAATTAGCTTGAGGCACGTGGACAGCGTGTGTAACTGAAGAAATAGTATCTATTGTGCTGTAAAAATGCAATAAAGGTCTTCTGATCAACTGCCGACAGGAGTCCATGTAGTTCATCCCTTCAGACTCGCCCTTGCCCAGCGGCGGGGGCCCCTTTGAGCCGC
>NW_010144204.1:24487-31069 GCF_000699245.1 Pterocles gutturalis
GGCTCTGTCGGACACGGCAGAACCTTCCAGCAGCTTCGCGCAGAGGCACCCCTGCACCCCCCCACTGCCAAATGCTGGCCACGCAAACCCGGTACACTGCATCTCTTCCCAGGGGTGACAATGGCTAAGAGATGTGCACTGCCTCTGGACACAAGCACCACGAACAGAGCACGGAACCAACTCCTGCCTTATTCCATGCAGGAAGTCCATGAAAAAGCCTTTATAGCTGGCTGATTTTGTTACTCAGCTAATGATGCCTCCATCCTCATGTCCTAGGAACTGCGACTCAAGCCCGAAGCTAAAATTTTCAGGTATTGCTTACTCAGCAAGTGCATGAGGTCAGTTGCTGTGCACAAGCTGCCCTGCTCTGTTCCAGAGACGTGCTGGACCCTCCTGCATTCCCTGCCACGGCTACGGGTGAATTCCCGCGTTCTCACACAAAGCAGGGTGCATGGTGACACTGACACCCGCCCTGTCTAGCTTGAGTTTTGTATGAATCACCGGGGAGAATTTATATTCAATCCAAGCATCCTTTGTGTTGTGATCAGCATGGAAGAGATCAGGAAGCCTCCCATTAAGTGTCTTCTAAAAATTAATATTTATGTCCCATTAATATCAATAAGACCACAGAACCATGAGTTGAAGGTGTATTATTGTTGGATCTAGTGAACTATATTTTGGGGTTTTTTTAAGTTGAATAGAAATGATTCATGTTAATAAGACCAAATCTACTCTTGTTATGTAATTATTTAAAAATTCATTTCCCGCTGTAAAAACTCCACCACGTCACGCTGCCAGACCTGCCAGGGCACTGCAATGGCAAATTGAGGTTGGGGTAACAAACCTGGCTACAGAGACATGGCACCTTAAAAAACTAAAGCACAACACCACAAAATATTGCTCCTGTACTAGCACCCGCAGAAGCCTGAAAAACTTTTTGATAAAGTGTACTTGCTGAGTATAATGACTTGATTTTTATAGTCTACTACGTGAAAGTACCTGTTAGCCAGTTTTGACACAGAAGTGCTAGCCGCATGGCCCAGAGAAGAACGTATCAGGGAGAGAAAGAAGGAGCTGGCAGCATCACCCAGCTTGCTGCCCGAGCAGCGGGGGTGCCACTACAGAAGGCACAATCTACAGTGTAGTCCTCTTAACAGAGGCAGCAATTGAAATAACATTTTATCACCTTCAAGGACTTCATTTGCAAATTCAGATGATTAAAACTTTACAGTAAACACCAGGAAAGGGACAAACAGCGTTAACTCGCCCCTGTCCAACCTTCAGCACACAGGTGCAGTAACAGCTGTCCTCTGGGAAACGCGATGTGGCATACACTCCTTCAACAGCCACCAAACAGAGAAAGAAAGAAAAAGCATGAGGCAAAATAAAACTCATCTCAAGCTCCTGTGCCAGGAGACCACACAGGAATAGTCTGCAGGTCACCAGGAATAAAGCCAGCCTAGGCATCCAATAGGCACAAAATAATTCTAAAAAAAATGTTTCCAGTTTTAGCAAGTGCCAAATTCGTTGCTATGTGGAAACAGAATTTTCTCCTATTTAATCATGTCCAGCAAAGGCTAAAGGCCTGTCAGTTTGCTTCTTGAGTCCTTCACAATCCCCTTTGCTGCTAACACCACACTCGGTACCAGTGTGACCATTCTGAACAACAGCTTTCCAGCAGGACAAACACTGGGGAGATGTTTGAATTTTTATTATTACTGACGACAAATTAGTTACTATCTGACCACAGACATACAAAATCCCTCACAAACTTTTTCTGGGAATAATGGTGCCGCTATCCAGCCATCCAGTGGCATGCCGCCATGTAGCAATTTTTCTCAAGCAGAAAAAGAAGTTTCAAAGCAGCAGCAGAGAGACCCAGAGGGACACAGTCACTCTGGCCGGCACGGCAAGCCGCAGCGATGCAGGGTTGTTAAGGAGCTCTCATCTTGTTCTCACTTGCAGGTCACTTGTCAGAGCTTAGGAGGAGAATTCTAAAGCAGCATGTCCTCCATGTTTCATGCCTGTCACAAACACTGGTGGAAGAACCGACACTAAAACCATGCTCTTTCCTGACACACACACATGTCCTCCCAGGGTGACGCTATCATCTGGGTGCCGGAGCTGCAACCGAGTGTTCACATGAGGGCATCTGAACAGAGCAGAGGGCTCTGTGGGTGCACACAATCCCAACAGGGACAAATCCATGCACTGCTGGAGCCTCTGGTGTAAATGATGCACAGCAACCCACTTTATTAGCGATATTTTATTCTTGCCCGGTTACTGAGGGGAAAAAAAAAAAAAAACAATCTCATGAGTAAAATAACTTGTTTTGAAATGAGAAACAGATGTGCAGTCTTGGTGTTGTATTCTTTTTAATAGCATTCCTCACAAAGACGTCTCAATTGCTGGGTAGGAAAAGAATCTGGCTCCAGGATTGCTTTATAGCTTAAAAGTTAATACAAGGTTAACTAAAAATACAAAAAACAAACTCCTAATCCCAACAGCCTGGCCAGTGATGTAAAACTGGCTCACGTTTCATGCCTCACTTCTGCCACATAATTTTTAAGATTTTTACCACTATTTACATTTGTTTTGGCTTTTTCATTTTCTAAATAGTTAGTATCTGTAGCGCTTGAAATGGAGTGGTTTACCTTCCATGAAAAACAAAATAAGAAATCAATGCTACCAGATTTACTGTTGGCACTGCGAGATGCGGGTAGCCTACCTCCAGAGCCCTACGGGCGCTGCGTTCTGCACCCCTCCTGGCTTTAAACACTTTCCATGCAGAGACGACGGAACACTTCCCCTCCCCACCTTCCGTCACAAGGGACGGATACTTCACCAGACATTTCAAAGTCAGAAAAATCACAAAATTCCATGTTCTGTTTAGAAAGTTTATGTGTCTAGATATATTTTTGCACACTGCTGACTACTCAGTTATCACGGGCAGTGCAGAATGAATCGAACTACTGCCAGTATCAGCATGATGGAAAGAGACATGACAGTCTCAAGAGCTGCTTGGAAAATAAGGAAGACATGTAAAAGTCTTGCCAGTTCAACTCTCCAAAGCTCCGTGTATCCGCTATTAAACCAGGAAGTTTAGGAATCCTCCTGAAGCGAGACGATGAGTCACAGGAGCCACTGGGATCTCAGGTCTACCAGGCACTGTTCAAAATTTTACCATGAGACACAAAATTCTGGTTTACTTAAAAAATCGTCAGCTCCTAGACTCTTGCCTTTCCATCAAGGGCTCAATTTTATTGGCATTTGGTCCTCAAAAGTTGTAAAGAAAAGCCTAATAAGATGATCCTGTAATACAGCCATGAAAAAGAACGCAACAAAATTGAACTTTTCTGAAGATCATGTAAATGACTTTTCAGGGCCTCAGTCCATGATATTGGAACAGTGAAGTCTGACAATGTCACATGAGCGCAAGGACGACTCTGAAGACACTTCACCTCTTGATAACACCCCACACATTATCTTCACATGTCTATGAATGGTCACACCACCTTGTGTGCTCATACATGGTTAAGTTTCAAGAACAAGATGATGAAACTGTTCCGCAAAAGGCTGCACTCCAGGTGCAAGCTGAGGAAGGCTATTCTGAAAATATTGTAAGGCTATCAACCACAAGGCAAAAATGGCATCGTTAATCAAAACACCCTCCACATACACAATTTTCTCCTTACCTTCCCATAATCAGCATCAAAACGAAAACAAATCAGTATAAAACCTTAAGTGATCCACGTACAATATGCTGAAAATTCATTTAAGAGATTGTTGCTCTAATTTAGAGTAGGAACGTAGTGACACAAATGTGTTTGGTCTGTTGCTATTGCCTACACTCATTTTGAATTGCAATGGAAAGAAAATGTAGTATTAGCTCCAGAGTTTTTAGAAATTTAAGAGATGTCAGTTTAAGTCTGGTCTACATGAGGTTCTCGGGAAGCACATGCTTTCAGAGCCTTTCTGAAATGACCCTGATGAGTTTTATATACAAGTAACCATTTCTCCTGATGTGAAGTAACAGACACAATAATATAGACGAAACGGTGATATTGTTATTTTAGCTACTCTTTCCTTTCTAAAATATTTCTCAGAAACTATTTGAAACATAATGGCATCTTCAGATTACAGTCAATGTAAGGACTGTCTTCTGGGTAAAGTTCAAGTTTAAGGCATCTCCCGCCTGAAAGCTTGAGTAAACAGACGTGAAAAGAAAGAAAGAGACAAAAGAAAGAGGCAGATAAAAGAAAATACACATTTTGTTTTTAGAGACTGAGAAGAGAGGAACAAAAGAGTTTTCAAGGAGACGATATCATTAGATCATCTGTCCTGACCTCTTTTAGTGCAGGGGTATATCCTTCAGTCCCCTAAGAGCCGTCTCTTGCTCACTCCACACTTGACACTTGACAGATATTTACAGCTGTATTTATCCCCATCCTGCTTCCTGGCCAAAATTTATGCTGATTAGCTCACCAGCAGTTACAACACTTTTGGCTGCAGTTCACACTGGCATCAGTCACCATCCATCGTACAGCCACTGCAGAACGCCCTTCTTTTCCCCAGTCCCCTCTGCGGCTACGGACGACGCATGGCTGGATAATCTGCTCGCTACCCACACACAGGGACAGGCACCTACAGCACAGCTCTCATTTCTGCCCTGAAGAAACACGCCAGACACAGAACGCATTTCCTGCAGGCAATTCCTAGTGCTGGGAATGAAGTAAGGTTACTTCCCCCCCAAGTACCTAAAAAAATTATTCTTCTCAAAGAAAAGTAACTGTCTTACGCTGAATACCATTTGATTCTACAATGACTGGAGCGACTCATCTTTGACGAGCTGATGGAAGCAAGCGAAAGGCCGGTGCTGACTGGTGCTGCACCTGAAGTCATTTATTCCATCTAGCTGTCCTCTGCCATCAGCAGCTCAGCAACACAGTGGGATCTGTCAGACGCTAAGCACCAGAACTGTCACTGCCTTATGGAGAAATCGCAAGTACTCAGTAATTCCTAAATCCAGATGTCTAGCTTAAAAACCCGTATTTTATAGACTATTTCAGAGTAGAAGATATCTGGTATGCTACAATACCTATGCAGAAGAGCACTGGAAGAATAACAACATTGTCACCAGTTTCACTTATTTTACCATCTTTTAAAATCCAAATCTCCTTCACTTTTTTCCAATTTTTTCAAATAAAAGAGAAGCACTTCTGCAAAGACACAGACATCAGCAACCCTATAAAAATGTGGAAAAATTGAATAAGGGTGAAACTTAACACAAACTTTTCAAAAATGCCAACATGAGCATTTTCCAACAAAAGCACAGTTGCCCAATAAAGTGAGGCTGATGATTTGTTAAGTTTAACAAAAGGAAACAGGTGTAGATGTAGAGAGACTCCTGTCAGACACTGCCATGAGAAGAAAGCAGGAAAGAATACAAGAAAAAACTGCAATAGTTCAAAATAGGGAGCCACTAAAAAATTACCTGGGAAAAGATGTAGTACCCACCCTGTAATCTCAGGAGATTAAAAAAATCTAATTGAAATACAAGTAAACTATATACATTTTATATATTACAATCTAACATTTCAGCATTATTTACATATGAGACATAAAGATTAGGGAAAAAAATAATCAGACTCTTGCATCATCACCCAGCTCCGTAAGACAATCCTTACAAGATCTGTGCAGAGAAGAGAGGAACAGGGATGTGTTTCCCTTCCTTCACTGCTGCATGTCGGCATTACTTTTTCATTTCTGTGGGTGGAATTACGTCCAAAATTGTCAAATGCACACAGGGCTGCACTGCATCAATCTGAGGTACTTATCTATCAAAATTACAAATGCAAAAGAGGGCTTTGGACCATAACCCTGCACGCCTGACAGTTCTCATTCCTGTGACTTAGACTCAAATCTTTATAGAACCCTGCCAATTTTTCAAATTAGTTCAGTTTTTCTTACATCCACTCTAACAACTGACAATTAGCACTCTCAGCATGTAACTGAGATGAACAAGCATTAGAAAGCATTTTGTCTCACTTATTGCACTAAATACGTCCACATATTAGACGACATTTTTAACTGTCACTCATACTAAAGAATCATACACATTCCAGCCAGGAGTACATGGTTTGTTTTGTGTTTTTTTTTCTTCAAGTAATTCCTCAGCTTACAGACAAAAAAAATCTAGGCATAAATGCAGACACGAAGCATACTGTGCCTGTATTTTCTTTGATGAATACGCTCTGAATCCATGGAATAACCAAACAGTAAATAAAGGGACAGAAGGCACCAGGCTGCAAGTATGCAAAAACCTTATGGAAGTAAAAAAAAGAACTACAAATTAGCCATATCCAGCAAAATGAACACCTGACCTTGAGAGCTGCAGATAAACACCCACAGAACTTCTACATCCAGCAGTGGCAGGATGACAATCCTCCCCATTCCATCACTACACACTGAATGTTCACAGTTTTTACCCAGCTCAGTATTCTCCAAGTTCTTTTTTGCAGTTTTTATCTGAGAGTCTGTCAGTAAGTATATCTTTTCATAGAATCATAGAATCATGAAGGT